>NC_044187.1:25102587-25322587 GCF_900880675.1 Sparus aurata | reverse complement strand
TGTTGACTGTTTATCGACACAATAATTAAGTTCCTGTAGAAGAAGAATTTTCCTTGTAAGCTAGTGTTATATTTTCTGTCAGCCTTTGACTGTTGTAGGGCGTTTGGCAAGCCTCTCCATATTTCAAAGAAAGCGTTTTTAGTTTTAACTAATGGTTGTGTTTAAGAGGCATGGGGCAGTGGCAAAATGCTGCTGAAGTAGAGACAAAACAGATTTTCAGCATAGAGCAGCTCTGTGTCAGCTTTTATCTCTATAATCCACTGGCTGCTAGTGCTTTGTATGACCATTTTCTTTTAACACTGCAAGTTATAAGTAATATATAGGACAGGGTGTGTTCTTAACCGTGTAACAAAGTGGTTTAATTTCCTTTGAACTTTTAATTTGTGGTTTCAGAACCTTGTTGGTGTCTTCTAGGGATCAGTTACTGGTTAGTTGTTATTCGTTTATTAACGTTTACATTTAAGATACATAATAGCATAAGCTGTACTGAAGTGTCTTTCTCATCAAAAGTTGTTTTCTAAAAACCAAGCATCCATTACTACTGTTAACAACGCCTGATTTTCTTCAAAAATCTTTTCTTCAAACTCTTTAAACTTCTATTAAACTCAGAGCTTATCTTCTGTACTTTCTTTTTTTAGACAGGTTGACTAGTCCAAGTTTGAACTTGTTTTTCTAATAAAGAAATTAATTGAAAGTGACATCCCCAGTGTCGACAATGCACAGACAGTTTATTTTAAGACGTTATGGTGGTGTTGCATTTTGATGGTGTTCAACACAGCCAAATAAATAGTGTCTAAATTGTAATCATAATAATCCTTTCAGTTGTCAGTCTGTAACAGCAATCATTGTTATGAAAGGGCGTCATGAATATATATATTTTTTTATTTTTTTAAAGATTTTTTTAAAGATTTTTTGTGGCATAGACATCTTTTATTAGCAGTAGACAGAGAGGAAACATGGGAGAGAGATGGGGAGGTGACATGCAGCAAAGGACCCCCGGCCAGAATCGAACCGGGGTCGGCTGCGTTTTATGGCATGCGCTCTAACCACTCGACCACCTGCGCGCCATGAATATATTTCTCATTAAAAGGGATGCCAATCCAGTACTATTCTGCAAATTTGCAAGTAACCCCCTCCTTAACCCAATACATGTCCAGGGCCAGATTTTGCACTTTAATCAGGTCAGCAGTGTACAAGAGACGTGGACAGTTTTCTCCTATTGTCCTACCCTGCTTCAAGTGATCACATGATGCATTTCCTTTTGCCTTCCAGACGTTTTGTCCCTAAGTCATGGCGGACAGGAGAGCGGAGAAGTCATGTGAAGAAGCCAGCAGATCGTTAACAAGGCGGGAGTACGAGGCAGCAGTCGGCCACAGCACGGATGCCCTGGTGGTCCTTGCACCCCAAGCCCAATCTTCCAGTGTCCCTGTCCCACCGAGCCCTCCATCCCTTGTCGCTACCACCGGGCCCCTCCGCAGCCGTGTCCTGCTCTACCGGATCGCTGCCTTCTTGCAGCTGGTAAGGACAATGGCCATTAATGCATTGTTGGTGCTCTAGCAGGCCTGCAATACATAGTCTAAGATGATAATCACTCTTTTCCCTCCTTCATTCACCTTATGTATTAGGTCAGTATATCACAGTTATGCCAGAGGGAGGGAGGGATACATTTCTTTGAGAATTGTAAAAATCATATCTTTTAGACGGAACTCGGTCTGAACATTATTTCTCCTATCCTTTAGTTATACTTTACACTCTCATGATGTAGGTTGATTTTTGTGCTTTAAATTCACTGTTGTACTTCTAATCTAAATTACCTTGAAGAGAAGGTTAGAAATGAGAACAATAAACCCCACTTTCTTCCTCCATCGTGCTGTTATGTTATCTTCCCAGAGCACTAAAATTACACCAGTTACTTAAGCCCTAAGATTATGGAAACTACTTAAGTCTTATAATGATAGTGTTAGGGACTCCGCTGTGAGGCAAAGATAGCCATTCTTGGAGCTCGTGTAAAGAACTCCCATTTGTTATGGCTGCCACTTTTCTACATTTTCTTCTTCTGCCAACAGAAAAACTATGATGAAGCAGATGAAGACTGCAAACATGGTGAGTAGCAATTCAAATTGGAACCATCTGCTGATATTGTATACAGCAGCCTTGTATGTTGTAATCAAGTGGCAGACAAAGTGTGCTGCCAGGGTCACGGAAGTACTAAGTTGTAACATGTCTTAGTCTCAGTGTAGCAGAGGAAACCTTACATTTGGGCTAACTCTCTTTGCAGAAGCCAAGCAGTTTAGTTGGTATCAATTTGGTTAAACCATCGCTTCAAGTTAGAATTGAAAGAAAAGAAATGTTTGGTTCAGGAATTTGCCTCAGTCATTCGACAAAAGGGAAGTAATGTCTAGGGTCATGCATATACCCCAGTGAAGATAAGTGATTAGCCAAACTATGGTAAGCTGGTTGAAGAATGAACATGCTAGTCAAGTGTCCAGTTTGTTCTTTTGAAATCTTTTGCTCCTTATGTTCATTTTTTACTCGTGTGATCCACTTGGACTACTTACAGTATAGTCACTTTCATCTTAAATATTGAAGAACTCACATTTTCCTTTTATTGTTTACAACATTTGTAAGTACAGTGATCTTTTGAACAGCCCCGAAACAAGTTAACAGAATGTACTGCACTTACTTATTTCTCTCCCTACCTTTATCCTGTCTTAGTCCTGGCAGAAGAGATTGCCAGAGGAGATGGTTCGCTACAGGCCAGCTTACGCTCCATGCTGGTGGATGGCAGCCTACAGGAGGTGGTCAGCATCCTCTCTAAAGCCTTGTATGGAGAGCCAATGGTATGATTAATGAACAGTGTATACAAGATATGCATAGAAACAGTCAGCCTTCATATAGACTTTAGTTAGAATGTTATTCTTAGATATTATATAACCTGAAATTCAAAGGCCAATTCTTTACAGAAAGATCACCTGCATTACGTAGCAGACAAAAAAAATGTGCAACATCTTTATGCTCTAAGCTAGGCTAATAAATAAAACTGTTTATTTTAATTTTTGATCATTACAAATATGCCATGTTGTTGGAAGTAGGAAATAGTCATACAGTGAGGGGAAAAAAGCATGTATAGAGATTAAAAGATGTTACTGCATTGAGATACATCGTAACCCTCTGAACCGGAATTGAATAATGAGGTGCCTAAAGATTCTGTGCCCTAGTTAATGAACATTACTGACTTGCAAAAGGATCTCTTGGATGCTCCAGTAATATCAGCTAGCGTGAATTTAGGGATTAAAGTAGTCATGCTGCTCACCGTTGTACATTAATGACCATCAAATTTAACAGATCTTTTTCAAAGCAACGATTTGTGAAATAGGAACATGGGGAGAGGAAACATGGCCTGCAAAAACTAATTAAAGCTGTTTTCAGGCTTATCCACTTAGTTTATGTAACACAACTGAAGAAGAATGGACTGATTTAGTATTGATAAACAGCACAAACCTAATGCTGGAGAGAAGGGCTTCTGAATTAACAAAGTGTCAAATTAAAATAATGCCTAAAATGAAATAAAGTGTACTGCTCTACTGATAATTTCAGGCAGACAGAGGGTCATTCTGTAGATCTTTTTCCACTTTTTCTCCTGTCTCACTTCTCCCTCCCTTTGCTAATCCTAACCGCTGTCTTCATACATCAGCATGCCTTTTGCTGCCAAGGTGCCTCCTCCAACTCCACTCTTCTCCTTTCTGCAACCACATCCTGGCCACTGTAACACACACACATCCACTGACTCAAACACAGAACCAAGCACGTATTCAAAGGTTGAACTTGGCCCCAAGGTGAGCCAACATTTTATGCAAGTGGGACAAAGCTGTTTGCTAGGCAGGTCTCTGTCTCTCTCCCTTTTCGAAAAACTCAAACATTATTCTGATACTTGAGTTGATTATTTCTCTTCCTCTGATGCCCCCCTCATTTTTTTCTCTCAGTTTTTCACTCATCATTTTAACCCTCTCATTCTTGGTGTTCCCTCAACTCCTCTTCATCCTCCCTTTTTAAAAAAAAAAATATTTTAATGTCAACCCAGGTCTTGTAAAGATATGCTTGTGTGGACTTGATCTTAGCCACGCGCTGCTGGCACTCCTCACCTAGTGTAGTTTAGCTGTTACGTGGAGTGTCAGACAAATGTTTTGTCATTTGAGATCTATCTATCTATCTATCTATCTCACACAGCTGTAAGGATGTAGCCAACTTTTTTACTTAAATTTCATTCAGTAAATCAGAGATAATCTTAATATCGTTTTAAAAAACTTTTTTAGCTTTTGCTTAACCTACCTCACAGCTGTCAAATGACACACATCAGGCTCTGTGCCTGTGTTTGGATTCAAAAAACTGGAAACTACAGAAGCTCTGCTGAGATCTCACATGCTGATGCTTCTCATTTAAAAGCTTTAGTGGAGTATCATCAGCAGGGACAAAGGACACAGGTTCAGTATGGCCTTTTGTTAATGAAAGTCTTGATCTTTTATGGAAAAATACACTTATATCAGTATTGGATCATAAAATGTGCTAGAAAATGTCTTAGTTGTCACCACTTGAGACCCTGAAGATTAATTGCATTTTGCTAGATTAATTTCAGTAGTCAGAGACAGTTACTGGCAGGAAATCCACCCACTGAAAAGACAAGTTGAAAAAAAATGTTGGGATGTTTATCCCAAAGTGGCAGGCTAATTGTAGCACAGACATTTATTGAAAACACTAATTACTGTTGTTTTAATAAAGATCTTTGTTTTTTCTTCTTTCACAGAATGGCATTGTCGCGAAAGACCTCAGCAGATTAAAAATGCTGTTCTCAGAAATTGAGGTAAATGTCTCTGGCTGGAACTCTTACTGTTCTCATGCCTCTTGGTGCTTCTTGATTTTACAGATGATGGTGTAATGCTTGCAGGCGAGAGTCATAAAGATGACTAATGGCCTGATTCCAACACTAACTTAATTATTATGTGCTCCTCTGCCTAGCTGGTTTCTGTTGTGGATTTATTACTCATTTGTCTCCAAGAACTCTTGTGGTCCAATTGCATGTATGGCTATGTTGGTAGTTGTATAGTAGATAATAGTAATAATCTTTCTGCCCACCTCCAACCACCCCTGCCCCATCTTTCTCTCCCTCAGGCTATAAATAGGGAGATGGCACCAGAATACACAGATGACCAGGAGGAAGGTGAGCAAATCTGTAGCATGACTTGTTTTCAGTACACCCCTTAATGTGAATAAAAGGAAAGACAATGTGTCTGGTACCCCAGATTCACTTGTATAACTGCAGTAGGTATTATTTGTGTTAAAGTCTTTACTTTGCCAGTTGGCACCCTGAGCACATTGAAAACAGGTTAGAAGCTGGCTGAAGCCCATCTTTATAATGTTTTTGAAGGCTTTGGCTCAGTGTCCTATTGACCACTTGGCTATGTGTATTGACAGAGGTCCAAGATGGCTGGCAGTTCCGGCCTCCTCCCAGAGGAGTCACCAGCAGTGAGGAGTACACCCTCTGTAAAAGGTAATGCAAACTGTTTGGAGAGGTTTGAGTAATGAGGGATTCATCTCTCATCCAGGATCTTGCAGAGGAAAATTAATTTGGTTTATTATCAATGACTAATATAACTGTCGGGAAGTAATGATAACATGCACGCTGAAAGCCATAAAATTATGATTTACAGTAGTTAATTTTCTCTCTCTTCACATTGAAGGAATCCATTTACAAACAGTAGTGTACATCTATTGAGCCTTAGATTTAGTCCTGTTATCTCTCTCTGATTTTGAGTTTCTTGTGGCCTGAAGTATATGTCCACCAGACTATTTAATTCTACCTGGGTTAGACAGATACACTGCCTGGCCGAAAAAAAGTCGCCACCAAAAAAAAGGTCACACACACTAATATTTTGTTGGACCACCTTTAGCTTTGATTGCGGCACGCATTCGCTGTGGCATTGTCTTGATAAGCTTCTGCAGTGTCACAAGATTTATTTCCGTCCAGTGTTGCATACATTTTTCACCAAGATCTTGTATTGATGATGGGGGAGTCAGACCACTGCGCAAAGCCTTCTCCAGCACATCCCAAAGATTCTCTATGTAGGGCCCTATGATTTCCGCGATCACGGAATTGCGGACGGAATCGCGGAATTGGCCGATTAAAACGGAATCTACTTTTTAACACGGAATATCACGGAATTTGACATAATTTCACTGAAATGTTGTTCTCGTGTGGAAGAGGAACTTTTGTCTGGGGAACACTGCACAGGGGGAACCAAATCTGGGTGGCACAACAAGTCGCCGCCGCCCCCCTCCCCACAGACTTTGCTCCCCCGTCAAAAAATTGCAAGCATGGCAAAGTGGCTGCCCACGGCTCCGTCTTCGTCGGCGAAAAAGCTGAGAAACTTGACATTTACCCCTCAGTACAGAGCCGAGCAGTTCCCGAACGACTTGTATGTGTCAGGTGAACTGTTGTTTTGCAAAGAAGCAGACCTGAGAAATCATAATTAAAGGTGTAATGCGTCAGAGTTAGCCACTGTCCGATTCATATTATCGGCATATAATACCAGAGTGACTGTTAACTGCTGCTAACAGTAGCTGCTGTTAGCTAGCTAGCTCCGTTAGCCACAGCCCTCTTAGCTGAGCTCTGCCTGGGCTGGGAGGCTTTTCTGGATCTGCCTGAGAGCTGACCATGTTTTTATTCAATGAAACCCATAAAAACACAAAATATACTACTGTACGAAGACACGATGAAGTCAAAATATTTTTGATGCACTTTACTGTACTGTACGGTACAGTATTGAGGACATATGTTTGTCCCCTCAATTAATTTAAGGTAATTTCTATTTAATTTGTGTACATTTGAGTTATTTACATTGAAAACACACTGTTTTTAGTAGTATAATAAGAGTAAATCAGGATTCCCAAAAATTAAAACGGAAAAAACGGAATTCCCAAAAATTTAAACGGAAAAAACGGAATTTGGGAAAAAATAAAACGGAATTTGGGAAAAAATAAAACGGATTTCATAGGGCCCTATCTATGGGGTTAAGGTCTGGACTCTGTGGTGGCCAATCCATGTGTGAAAATGATGTCTCATGCTCCCTGAACCAGTCTTTCACAATTTTAGCCCGATGAATCTTAGCATTGTCATCTTGGAATATGCCCGTGCCATCAGGGAAGGAAAACTCCATTGATGGAATAACCTGGTCATTCAGAGTATTCAGGTAGTCAGCTGACCTCATTCTTTGGGCACATAATGTTGCTGAACCTAGACCTGACCAACTGCAGCAACCCCAGATCATAGCGTTACCCCAGCAGGCGTGTACAGTAGGCACTAGGCATGATGGGTGCATCACTTCATCTGCCTCTCTTCTTACCCTGATGCGCCCATCACTCTGGAACAGGGTAAATCTGGACTCATCAGACCACATGACCTTCTTCCATTGCTCCAGAGTCCAATCTTAATGCTCCCTAGCAAATTGAAGCCTTTTTTTCCCGATTAGCCTCACTGATTAAGTGGTTTTCTTAAGGCTACACAGCTGTGCACTCCCAATCCCTTAAGTTCTCTTCACATAACATGTGTGGAAATGCTCTTACTTTTACTATTAAACATAGCCCTGAGTTCTACTGTTGTTTTTCTACAATTTGATTTACCCAAACATTTAAGCGATTGTCGATCACGATCAATCAGGATTTTTTTCTGGCCACATTTCTTCATCGAAGACGATGGTTCCCCACTATCCTTCCAGTTTTTAATAATGCGTTGGACAGTTCTTAGATGTTTTCTCTGCTTGATGCATGTCAATGATTTGACCCTTCTAAAACAGACTAACATCTTTTCCATGACCACAGGATGTTTCTTTCAACATGGTTGTTTAAGAAAGAGAAGCTACTCATTGCATCAGTTGGTGTAAATAACTTGTTGCCAGCTGAAAGATAATCGTCCATGCAGTAATTATCCAATAGGAGGCTCGTACCTATTTGCTTAGTTAAATCCAGGTGTCGACTTTTATTTTGGCCAGGCAGTGTATATTGGCCTATAGGCATTACAGCCTTCTCTTTGCCTTTCATCTAGAAGTGTGCTGTCTATCTACTTCCTGATTGTGTCAAATGTTATAAGCTGTTATAAGGATTTTCTGACATGTTCAGTGACCATTTAGAATAAAATAAAAAAAAAAACTCAAATCAAGCATTAAATTATATATGATTATAGTTTGGTTAAAATAAAAAATGAACACCCTAAACTTTTTTTTTTTTACAGATTATTCTTTATTGATCATGCACAAAAATGTATTGCAGTTCTTGTGTTTTCATGATGAAAAACAATTAATTCGCATCATCTCAGATTGTTTTTGAATATTTGATTCACTGACTAGTCGTTTGAGCGTTACTTCAGTACACATCTTGTCTTCGCTGCAGGTACTTGGAGCAGGGTCTTTGCCGGTACGGGGCCCAGTGTACGTCAGCCCACTCACAGGAGGAGCTGATGGAGTGGCAGAAGCGCTACGCATCACGCCTCATCCGCCTCAAACAGCAGCAGGAGAGCAAACATTTCACAGAGAACTACATGGAGACTCTGATAGAGAAGTGGATGAACTCCCTCTCACCGGAGAAAGTGGTGAGTGCACGCAAGTTTAAAAGTAGTTCAACAGATAGAAAAAACAGCCCCATCCAATCACATGCCAAGGTGAGGGGTCACTACCTAGAAGGGCTGCCCATACAGAAACTTGTAGATGGGTACTGTGGCTAAAATTTGGCTTGAAATAGTAAAAATGCTTATGATGATAAATAATACAAATATAATAATTGAAAGTTGAGTTTTTCATTAAGCAATCACAGAAATCACATTTATCCGGACTGTGTAGGCATGGCACATCACATGACATCTCCCTTGTTCTGATTTTTTTGTTTCAACATCCTTAAATATGGTCTAATAATACACTAAAAAGTCCATTGCATAATATATAGTTGAGAGAAGGGCTGCACAATATGGTCAAAAAGTGATACTGCGATTGTTTTTGACCGACATTAGGATTGCGATATAATTAATGATTATGCTATTTAGATATTGCATTTGATTATACTGTGATTTTGATTATTTTGCGATTAATTGTGCAGCCCTAACTGAAAGTCTGGAGTAGAGTCCAGTTGCAATACACTGTAGCCAGACTTCTTTTTGTACAAGAATTTTTTTGAAAATATTTGCAGCAAAGATTGTGTTTAAGCATGTGTGTTTTTCTTTTCTAGCTAAGTGACTACTTGGATGGAGTGAATGTTGAAACCAACTCCAGCCTCTCTGTCACTGTCTCCAGCAAAAAGTCTGCCCACTCATGGACCTTCTCCTTGTTGTGCAAGGTAGGTTGAAATGTTGAATATTGAGCTTGTGTACATATTTAGATGTTTTCTTTGATCATTTTTACAGTAGGACACAGATTTTATCAGGTAGTATCCTTAACTGCAAACCTGTGCTTGCTGGTGGTCTTAATCATCTTTCGTAATTTTGTAGTTTGGTAAAGTGTAATGTTAGATTTCTGATTATCTTCCCATCTCTGTCTCCTTGACCAGCCGGCTAGAAAGCTGTTCCGCATCGCGCTGCTCTATGATGCCCACCGACCACACTTCTTCATCACTGGTGTGTCAGCTGGGGATAGGCTACAGGCACTCCCTAAAGGCTGCCAAGAGTGGACCCCAGGGGAGGAGACAGCAGGTATACCTATTTGGAAACCAGGGATTGGATTATCATTTATACAGTTATGTTAACATTGCCCTAGCATTTTTAAAGGTGTGCTCTTCTGTCCATCATTATTTCCATTTTTCACAATTGTGTTGTCACACATGATTAAGCTAGTACTGAATCACGTGACATGGCCACCGTGAGTGTTTGAAGTTTACATTGAACTTTTTGTGACTGCCCAACTTTTCTGATTCTCCGAGCTCTACTGGACAGATTTGTATTAAAATTTGTGATATTTTATTCAAGTTTAAGGAATTATTTTAATTAAATATATTAAATTTAAAGCTATAAATTTTTTCATACAAAACGGTATTTTTGGAAAAAAATTTCTCTGTAATTTGTAGGCAATTGGAAAATTGCTTTCTTTTGTTTCCTTTCATGTCAATGAATGTTACAGTTACATCTCTTTTTTTGTATTTAATCTACAGCAGATTGCCAGTTAAAATGCATTTACATTAGACTTTGATCTTCTGACAGTGGCAGCAGACAATGGTCTGGACCATTGTGTCTACAAGGTAGGAGTGGGCTTCAGCACAGAAATCTTCGGAACCTTCCGACAAACCGTTGTTTTTGACTTCGGATCAGAGCCTGTGCTGATGCAGCGGGTCATGGTGGATGCTGCCTCCATTGAAGGTATGCAAAAAGAAAAAAAAAAGATTTTTCAATAAAAATGTGTATTTTTCAACATCAGTGTCAAATTAAAGATTGTTTTCCAAAGATTGGAAGGAGATGCTTCTTTATGATGTATTTTGTAGGGTTATAAGCCTTAAAACAATTAGAAAGATGATTATTTTATGCTTAGTTCACAATATGTTAAATAAACCCTTGCAGTTATAAATGCTTCCAACCACCTTGATGTCCTTTGTTCTCAGACCTAGAACACCTGATGGCAGCCAGGCAGCAGCTCTTGTTGACTGCAAAGCGCTGGGACTCCTCCTGTAAGACCATCGTAGAATTCACTCCTAATGAAACGATGGCCGAACTGGAGCGCAGCCTCCTTGCTCGCTATCAGATTCCTCTGTCAGCTGACCAGCTCTTCACCCAGTCAGTCCTGGACAAGACTCTCACCAAAGACAACTACCAGGCCCGCCTGCATGACCTGCTGTACATAGAGGAGATTGCACAATATAAGGAAGTTAGCAAGTGAGTATTTATTTTTCAAACCAGTATGGGTTTCTTCTTACTGGGAAAGGTAAAGTAGGTTTTCAATATCTGTGCATAAATTCTGAGTCAGAACTACAGTGGTTAATATTTGAGTTTTCAAAAACTATGCATCAGCTTAATTTGAAAATAAACTAACTTCTTGAATATATTAACTTGTATATATAAATTTAAAAAATGCAACAAAATTATTCTCAGTGTTGTAAAAAGTCCCCAAAAGTCGTACTTGCGTGAAAGTAAAGACGTCATATTAAGATATTACTTGATAAATGTGAAAGTCACCATATGAAAAGTACTTGAGTAAAAGTATCAAACTATCTGATATTAGATGTATTTTGGTATCACAAGTGAATTATACATGTCTTTAATTGTATGTATAGACTGTTATTATGCGTCGACCAACCTACCCAGCTTATTACCAGATTCGGTTTTTAAACATTTTTCTGATAAACGGAATCAGTGCTTTTTTTCAACTTTTTTTTTAATATGATTTCCGATTTAAAAAAAAGATTATTTTGAAAATGGCTTCTTGGAAACAGTGAGTCAGGCAGGTAACTAACTGGTAACTAATGTTACCAAATAAACAGAGAGGAGTCAAAAATAAAGTATTTACCTCCAAAATGTAGTGGAGAAGATATAAAGTAGCAGAAAATACACATACTCAAGAACAAGGACCTCAAAATTTGACTTAAGTACAGTACTTGAGTAAATTTACTTGGATACATTCCATCACTGATTACTTACATATTATGCAACTTTTAAGTTTTGCAATCTTTTTGGCCATATAGGCCAACATATACAGTGAATTGGAGTATAAATCTGAACACGTGTAAAACGATGCCTTATATGGCATGAACAATAATGGATGGTGATATTGTACCCAGGTGGAAACTGACTGAAACATTTTCAGAACTTTATTGTTCCAACCCCGACAAAGTATGTCAGTATGTTGGATGATATGTATGGGAATTACATACAGTGTTGCACATTTTATTGTGCTGTACATGGAGCAGAAATCTAAATATACAGTCACATCTGATATGTGTTTATCTGCATATGTCCTACACATGAAGCTAATTTAAAACCATAGCCTTGCTGTCTTGCCATTCTGAAGTGGTGACAGCAAGAACTAATGTTAGATACAATCTCTGTGGCAGTGTTGATGAACCGGCACAGAAAGTATCCTCTCGCAAGCTACTGACCATTTGAAACTTGCAATTTGAATATTGCAAGACAATTTGCACTGAATCAAAATTTCAAATACATCAGCAAAAAATGTTCAATATTTAGAAGAGGTTTCTTTATCTTTTAACATCTGAATGGTCAAGAAACACTTCAGTGACTGGCCGGACTAGTTAATATGCATTTTTATTTTTATTATATTTATGATATATAAATGTAATTTATTTGGGGAATCTGAGTACTTAGAATAAAAAAGGCATTGCTACAATACATAACCAATATGGACCATTTGTGTTTTGAGAAGTCAACCCACCACAAGGTGTCAGGCTCAACCTTCATTTTGTTATTGCTGCAAGTGAGAGTCTGAAAGAGAGGGCACGTTCATCTCACATACATCTTGACTGACAGTGTCAGTGCGGTGGTGGTGGTGGTGAGTGAGGAATATTGTGCTTTGTTTCTAGAATATATGAATGTATAATCTTTGCCTTAAAAAAAAAAATAAAATAAATAAATACTGGTTTAACTAAGTTTGATGCTGAATACAGGTGAAATCACAGGAAATGCTTAATCCCACAGTCAGTGATAGGAGTACTTGGTCCCACCCCCACTTTAAGAGTCTCAGTGTTCATCGTTGCTCTTAGGTTGATCTTGTCTCGTGACTCACAGTGTCACTTGACTTGGTAAGGAATTGGATTATGGATTTCTGTTATTACCCACAGTATGAAATGTTCTTTCAATGTGCTGCGTTGCCAACGTTCATATGAATAATCTCTCTGCCTGTTAAACCATCCATGCTCCAGCAGGTTCTAATGCTTTTCGTGGCTGGTTGAGTTTCAGCAGGAGATATCCGGTTAAGCGTGGATTCCCTGAATTTGTTAGAAGCTCACTTCAGTCATTTAAATTCAATGTATGGTTTAAATATGTTATTAAGAAACAAGAAACCTCAAGAGTCCTTCTGGTTGTATAATGCCACTGGTTTGAGACTGCAGAAATGCAGAATGTGTGTGAACTTATTTGTTTGACAGTCATCCATCTGAGTTCATCACCAGGCTTACTTCCTATTTCATCACTTCAGATTCATCAAAGGCCAGTGAGACAATCTTAGACAGTCTGAAACTAAAGTGAATATTTTTCCCAAAAGTGCTTAGATTTTCCACTAAATGTGTTCATGGAGCAGGTTTGTTCCAATGGTTGTTTTTCCTTGAAGGACCAACACAGGTTTTTTTCAAGTGATTTGTTAGGAACCATTTTGATATATTTGACTCCAGATTTCCACAGCAGCCAACACACAAACCTGCCAACAGGTGATGCCCAGCTTCAAAGTGACCATTCTCTCACTGTTACCAGTCAGTGCTCACCATAACAATGTACAGCAATTTTTTAATGTGCTGCCAATATCACTGAATGGTAGGCAAAGCATTATGAGGCCACTGTGGTGAAGCAAGCTTGTGGCAGGACTAAGAAAAACCTACCATACATTTTTCAGTGCTGTGTTTGGGGTTTGGTGTGGCCAATCATATTGACTCCTCTTATCCTGTTAAAACTACCACCTTTATGCATGGACAGTTGTCAAATTGGGAGTCCAGACCAGCTTCTCTTAGGAGAACATGTATGATATTACATGGGATGTGAAAATACAACAAGTTTGAATTAGTGGCAAAAGGCTCAGCTGTTGTGGGAAAAAAAAGAAAGGTTTGAGGATTCAGATGTCTGCAGTAAAGTCATATCGACACTAGCTCCTCGATATTACGGAACATTATCGTGATTAATATCATTTTTACATTGATTTAAAGCTCAGGCCAGAGGTCTGCAACAGCTTAACTGAATGTCCATGTTTATCTCCTGTCAGGTTTAACATCAAAGTGAACCTCCAGCTAGTCACCAGCTTCATGCTGACCGGCATTTCTGTTGGAGCCAAGTATGCCCAGAATGGACAACTCTTTGCACGCTTCAAACTCACTGAAACACTTTCTGAGGTAACCAGATTGGTTGCATGGGCTGTTGCAAGATTGTTTTCTTCCTTTTCACTTTGATATACTGTAACTAGCAGCTAGCTAGCTTGCCTAAACAGTTTTTCTGACTTTCTGAACATTTCTTACCTCAGGACACATTGGCCGGGCGGCTAGTGATGACAAAGGTGAATTCAGTTTTAGTGCTACCATTGGGCCGTGAAGGGTTCAGCAGCCAGCCACCTCCTGGGGTCAAAGAGCGGGTTTATGAGGCTGTGATCGAGGAGAAGACCAAGGACTACATCTTCCTACGGATCTGCAGGGACTGCTGTGATGAGCTTGGGCTACTGCCTGACAGAGAAATACAGGTACAGGCTGCTCCAAGGAAGAAGTAGTTAAGTAACATCCATCCAGCTCATGGTTATTTCCACCCTTACATTTTGGCCTTGAAAAATCTTTGAGGATTCACACAGTGATAGGCATGTTATCAAAAAGTTACAGGACAAGACAATCTTTCCAGGTAAACTTGCATCACCCTCTGCAGTCTATGTGAACATTAACTGCAGTGTTTGTCTCAGGTTTCTCTTGCTCTGAGAAAACTGACTTTATTGAATGACTCGGCCCCACCCCACCAAAAAGCAAGACGCTGTGTTCACAGTTATCAAAACAGCCCTCATCCTATCGCTGTCGGAGCATAATCTTCTTATTCTTCTCCAAACGCTGCTCGTGCAGGTGTATGTGCAACAATTTAATTTCCCTACCTCCTCTGTGAGTTCTTAGAATATTCCTTACCGCCTTGAAGTTTCATCCTCTTCTCTCTGTTGCATATCTCAGACTCTCTTGCTCATGTATTCATTGTTTATTTCACTTTTCTTGCTTTGTCTTTCTTCTCCACATTTCCTTCTTACTGGGTTCACACTTCTTTTCAACTGTTTTTTTTTCTTGTCTTTGTCTCCTTCTGATTTTCACACTACCTGTCCTAAAAGGAATCTAATATTTCACAGTTCACCTGTTGGGAGGCTGTTTCTGTTTGTCTATGTTGATGGCACCCTCCAAAAGTGGAACAAACTCTTTGTGATTACATACATCTGGATTAAGCCAAGAGATTAAATAGTAATGTAAATGGTCCAAGGTTCCCCATGATATCTGGTGAAAATGGACAACTTTTCAACCTAATCAGCTGCGACAGAGCCACAGCTAACTGAACATGGCACCACATTGTTTAACAGACACATTGCCAATGTCCCGCCAGTTGTTACTGTCCTATCCAGTCTTTCAGTCCCTCTAACTGTGAAGAATCCTGACTTATCATCTGTATACAAATATAATGCACATATTGCGTGCAATGTCATTTGCTTCATGTATTTTTCCAGTAGATGAGTGATTCACATTTGATCCAGAATTATGCAACCCTAACAAAAAACCCTTTCTCGGCAGGTGCATTGGATTGTTAAAAAACCTTCCTGTATTGTCTTGTCAGGTGGAGCTCCAGTTCCAGCTGAACAGACTGCCACTCTGTGAGATGCACTATGCTCTGGATCGCATCAAGGATAATACCATCCTTTTCCCTGATGTTGGCCTTGTCCCAACCATCCCATGGAGCCCCAACAGGTGTGTATTGAACCATATACACAATCATGCACACATTTCACTGGTAGGTTTTAGAAATGTACCTTTCTTGGCTGTGGTGTCTCACTCCATTGATTCAGTGTGAACCCTGGAATACATTACTGCTTTTATACGATGGAAAAAGTCAAATGCAAATAAAGAAATCAAGTCAAGGAAATAAAATGAAATTTCCCATTGCACATTCATATTGCAGATACAATTGTGTTTTACAAATGTATTGTTTTACACACAATAAAAAGATTTTTCACACAGCATGTAAACAGAGCCATGCATAGTTAATACTGCTAAGGCTCACTGCAGTTATTTTGCCGAAATTCCTGTAATACTACCTGCAACATCATATTAAATTGACAAATGCCCTGACAGAAGGGACACCACATCAATTTGAGAGTTGACTTATTATCCCTCACCTTGCTGACTTGACGGCCATTCTGAAATGCTGGCAGCTCCTTGCAGCTTTAGATATCCCTCTGAAGTTGGACAGGTGAGGGGAGTCGGGCAGTAATCTCTATTGACTGGAACCAAATATAATCCCCTGAGATTTTTTCTGCGGCTTTATCTAGGCTCCAGAATGAGAATGATGTAGACTTTTGTGAAGTGAATTTGTGAATTTAGCTAAAGTTTTGTTTGCACTGTTTTTGATGGCAGTGTTTGATGTTTTGACATCAGGGTACAGGAAGATGCAGCCCAAGTGGTGGCGCTGGCCCTACACCAGAACATTCTGCCTATAGTGTTGACCCATGACTCTGCCTTAAGTTTTTATGCCTTGGTTTGGATGAAAAAGTGCAGGGTATATACCTTGCGTTATCCCATTCTGCATCATCCTTAACCGCACTCCTTGATCTCATCCATTACCTCTGTTGCACACACATACACACACAAACATTTAGATATCTCAATTGGAGCTCAATCAGTTGGTGTTGCATTCACAGCTCTCGAGGGTGCAGTCTTCATAATGAGGACATTGATGCTAGGAGACAAACACAGACTCACACAAATGCCACATGCACAATAACTCGCATTTTCATGAGTATGTGTATGTAATCACATGTGTACATCCCTTTCTCACATTGTTTGAAGAAGCATACACCCACTGCTGTGTGTTAGTTCATATGGAAAGGAAATGCATTAAATGTTTGTTGATGTGTAAAGACAGTTGCGTGAAACTCAGTTACCATTAAATGATACTTTTTCACCTTGAGTTCATCTAATGGCATGGCAGCATGGCGACCTTTCTTAAAAAATACATGAAATTACAAGTCACAGATTGATTGATTGTCCATAGAGCAGGATTTCTGTTAACTGGTATCAGTCACTGTGTCCTGAAAGATTTCAATGTCCTGTAGAAATGGAAAAGATTCCAGTCAAATATTATCTGTCTTTATGACGAGATACTAATTACAGTACATCCCACCCACCAGTGGTGGAGTGGAATTGCATCAACTTTGTATGTAGTTGTGCTGCATGACAGATTCATTGAATGTTTTGTGTGAAAACAATGGAATTATTTTCACCAGATATGTTAAAATATCCAGGACTTCAACCAATTTCCCATGTAAGAAAACTGGTTCTTACCAGATGTGTCCGTTACCTAGATTTAAGTGTTTGACTTATCAAGGTATAGAGCAGAATGTGTACACTCAAGAACTAACTGAGTAATATGATGTTCCATCCACCCATGTATTGTTCCCAGACTTCCCGCCCACCACACCTTCTCCCTGGTAACACAGTCTCAATTGTCATTTTTAGTCTGTATGTGTGTATGCACATATCCTGCCATGAAGAATGGTTCTCTGTGTCACATTTGAAGCTATTCCTTGTTTGTAAGGAAACATTTAATATAAATAATCAAAGTTAATTAAAAGTTGATATAATGATTTCTCTATTCATTTCCACACCCTCCCTTCGGCCCTAAGGCAATGGGATGAGCAGCTGGATCCCCGTCTGAATGCCAAGCAGAAAGAGGCCATCCTGGCCATCACCACACCCGTCTCTATGTCCCTGCCCCCAATCCTCATCATCGGGCCCTACGGTACCGGCAAGACCTTCACCCTGGCCCAGGCTGTCAAGCACATCCTCCGCCAGGACCACAGCAGGTCTGTTTATGTTTTGTTTTTTTAACCTCATCTTAAAATCCTAAATCATCCCTCACTCTAATTTCTCCCCTTCTTTCTTGGTTAAAGAAAAGTACTGTCACAATAATGCTACTTTGTGATTTGCTTGTGTGTTGAAGAGTGCATAATTCTTTTGAAATTAAACCTCTTTCCTTTCAGTGGTTGAAAGGTGTTGGGTGTAAAGATGGAAAGAAACGTTCATTACTGTGACATGTTATAATGGGTGTAAGTGTAAGTGCTGGGAAGCTCAGTACCTTTGAAATAAAAGTTCAGTTTTTAGTATTAATCAACAAACCTGTGAAATCCTGCACAGATGATGGTAATTTTGTGCTATATATTAGTAAATATATTACTCATCAATCTACACTCAATTTCCAGCTTATAAGGTACACCTATCTAAAAATAATGCAGTCTACTGCAACAGTCCTGCAATGAACCCTGCCTTCATGAAGGATGCGATTATAAGTTCTTGTTAAAACAGATTTATAGCAATGTTGAATCAACTTTTTGGTCATTTTGATGGCTATCTTTTGTGATGCTGTTAAATAGTGTTGCATTGCTGTGGGAGGCATTTGTTGTATTGAGTGTGCCCTCATTGCTAAAAATGGACTTGACAAAATATAAGAAACACCTCTCAGTAAAATGTTGTACCGACAGTCCCTGTGAATAACGGGTGTTATTGGGTGTAATTGATGGAGTGTTTTGGGGGGTGAAAAGGAAAATGTAGATTTGAGCAGGTGTGCGTGTGCATAAAGTTGTCATAAAAGCTTCAGATTGCAAAAGAGGTCAGTCAGAGGGCATGATGGCGGTGGCTTGGGAAAGCTGTGCTGTGCTGTGCCCTCGGATTTAGCTCCAGGGCACTGGCAGCCTTGGGTCTGACATTAAAAGTTAAAGAACACACTGAGGTGGATCTGTTTGTGTGTTTGTATTGTTATACATAGTGAAACCTATTTATACATAGTGTGCATGTGCCATCACTCCGGGTTATGGAGTGCTGAATAGTTCCATTATCAGTATATATCATATTTACAATTAACTTTTCTAGGATGTTCGTACAAACCATAATCTGATCAATGAAGTTATGTCGATTCAGCGGGCTACACAGAGTTGTGTAACAATAAAGCATTGGGAGATCTTCTTCCATTGGTATTTTTCATCATTGGGTAGCTCCCTCACTGTGCGCAGATACCCACAGGAAATCCTGCACTTTCTTGTGCTGAAGCAAACTAGTGTAGCACAAGCACATAAATGGTTCCCTAGTCTTTATGAAAAAAGAATGCAATACTATGGACAGCGTCCCCTGAACAGAAGCAAACATTTTGTGCTTTTAATAAGGGCGAGGAGGTTGTATATATGTAAAGTAAAAGAAAAAACTGCTTTTGAAAAATGTGTAGCAATGTAATATTAATTCCCTATCTCTCACAATACATTTAATATTCTATATGTTGGATGAATTATAGATATTTTAAAAGCCAAGATAAGGAGAGGGGACCCCTCCTGACTAGCGCTGTCTGCTCATCATACTGTAGAAGTGACAAAGACTTCGTATAGATTGTGGTCAGGTGGACCCAATATGTGTTATTGTATATGTTCAGCACGAATCTGTCGCTGTGATGTTGCTCTAACATTTAAATGGGAAACTTTACATGGAAGACAGCTTTACACAGCTTTTGATATTAAAGTGTACAAAACAGGCTTTTCTGTGATGCTATCATTGTAAGAGGAGTTGTCTGACTGCTGTAGATCTATATGATGTGTATTAGGTGTAAATATATCATTTCCTTTACAGCTGAACTTGGCATATGCATATATGTATTAATTATTTTATAGCAAATTAAACAAAGGAGCATTTTTTTGTAAATGCATTTTAAACAGTCTGGTCAGAGATCAATATTTGATCAAAGCTTTTTGCCCATTGAAATACTTTGAGATGTTAGACTTCTGCTCTCACATGCTTTGCTTTGTCATTTTGATTAAAAAAATCAACAGCTTGACATTTGAAAACACCTTTTGAAATTCAACCACATAAATTAAAGCCAGTCAGCTCATAGAGTGATGTTAAGAGGTCAGTTCACCCCAAAGAAAAAAAAAAAAATGTCCGTACCTGCCTCTTGTGTGGTATTATATTGATAGTGTTGGCTTTGTGGCCATGGTTTAGAGATCTCTGTACAATGCTTTGTGTCTAACATTATTTGTTTGTTGTGTCTACAGGGTCCTGATCTGCACCCACTCCAACAGTGCGGCTGACCTTTACATTAAGGACTACCTTCATCCTTATGTTGAAGCAGGCAATCCACATGCCAGACCTCTCAGGTATGGAAGCACACTTATTGCATAAAATGTGATGGCTTAGGGCAGAAACTTGTGTTGTAACAGTTTAAATACAGTGGCAAGAAACCTGTGTGAACCTCTTGGAATTAAATGAAATTAAATGCGATCTGACCTTCATCTAAGTCAAGGGTATTGACAAATATAATGTGTCTCAAATAATAACTTAACTTTTTTTTTTTTTTTTTTTTTTTATCTTTCATGTCTTTATTGAGAACATCCAAAAAAACCTCATAGTGCTTGTGGAAAAAGTGTGTGAACCCTTGAGTTAATGACCTCAAAAAAGCTAATTGGAGTCAGGTTTTAGCACACCTGGAGTCTCGTTAAGATGATAAGTTTGGAGGTGTAGAGTACAGCTACTTTGACTTATAAAAACCCCTAAAAGATTTGGGAGTTTGCTCTGCACAAGGAGAACATGCTTATGTGAGCCATGCCTCACCAAAAAGAGCTTTCAGAAGATCTACAATCAATGTTGATTTACATAAAGCTGGCGAGGGTTACAAAGTTATTTCAAAGACTTCAAAGACTAGAAATTCACCAGTCTACAGTTAGGCAAACAATCTACAAATGGAGACACTTTGGGACTGTTGCAAGAAGTGGGCGCCCAGTCAAAATGACACCAAGAACACAACGAAGACTCATCAGTGAGTTAAAGAAACAACCCCAAATGACAGCCAAAGATTTGAAGGCATCATTGGAACTGGCTAACATCTCTGTTCATGAGTCTACAATACATAAAACATTGAAGAAGCAGGTTATCTAGGACACCATGAAGGAAGCCATTGCTTACTAAATAGAACATTGCTGCACGCCTGAAGTTTGCAAAAGAACACATTGACACTCCACAGCAGTATTGGCAAAATGTTTTGTGGACTGATTAAACTAAGATTGAACTATTTGGAAAAAACACACAGCACTACATCTGGCGTAGATGGGGCACGGCACATCATCATGAAAGCATCATCCCAACCATAAAGTATGGCGGAGGAAATGTCATCATTTGGGTCTGCTTTGCTGCATCAGGGCCTGGCCAGCTTGGAATCATTGAGGGGAAGATGAATTCCCAAGTATATCAGACAATTCTTCAGGATAATGTGAGAATGTATGTATGTCAGCTGAAACTATGTAGAAGGTGGGTGATGCAACAGGACAACGACCCAAAACACCAGAGCAAGTCCACAACAGAATGGCTCCAGGAAAACAAATCCGCCTTTTGGAGTGGCCAAGTCAAGAGCCCAGACCTCAACCCAATAGAGATGCTGTGGATTGACTTGAAGAGGGTCATACATATGAGACGTCCAAAGAATATGACCGAGCTAAAGCAGTACTGCCAGGAAGAATGGGCTAAAATTCCTCAACAATCCACAGCTACAGGAAGCGCCTGGTTGAGGTTATTGCTGCCGGGGGGGTCAACCAATTATTAATTCTAAGGGTTCACTTAATTTCTCCCCTGCCATTTTGAATGTTGAATGAGTTTGTTCAAACAAGACATGAAAGATCAGAATGTTTTTGTGATTATTTTAGACACATTTTGTTGTCAGTACCCGTGACTTGATGAAGATAAGATAATAAAAGGTTCACATACTTTTTCTTGCCACTGTATGTGTCGATGAAAATTCGCTTTTATTGTCGAATATTTTAAGATGTATACATTTGCTTGTGTATGTCCTCCTTGCAGGCTGCAGTTCATTGAAATTTGTGCAGCACTTTGTGCCCTCAGGTTCATCTTGTGACTAAAATGTTGTCATTATAAACCCACATGAGCCCTATTCCAATGGTGTTTATACTGTATGACATTAAGACCCCAACTGGCCTCTGTTTGCCAAGAAGGAAAAGTTAACACATCCTCTGAAAATATACTTGCAGAAAATTATGGGGCCCAAAGCACCATCCTGTGTAACGGCAGTAGTCAATCCTCTGTGAGCCTCTTAAACCTCCTGATCTGGTCTGTTGAGTTATTTCTTGAATGAGAACATGTTTCATGTCGGTATATAGCTCACACTTTGAGTAAGGAGAATATATTCTGCTTCCAAATTAGCAGGTAATGGAAACATTAACTTCTGTGCACCTGAGTTAAGTCTTTTGTATTCAGTGGCTATCGCCTGTGTGTCAGCTGAGACTATATGAGCTGCAGAGCATCTGTATGGCACTTACTCATCTACACATCAACTAGATTACCATTATTAGAAAGCCTGCAGTCAGAATAATACATCCATATTATAAAGGGCATGAGTGTCTGGGTTGTTTTTGCCCCAAAGGAGTGACAGGCAGACATTTGCAGACTTCAAGAACTCTCCTGCTTTTAAAATTTCAGCTGGAGGCAACAAAGGCATACACACAAGTTGTTTACACTGCATCAGTGACTTCTAATCACACTTTAGCAACCCCAGAGGTCACACAGGACAGGAAGGCAATGTCTGCCTTGACCAACCAGTGCCTAATGTGACAGCTGTGTGTTTGTATGACAATAGGGGCAAATCAGATGACATTTTTCACATTTTTCACCTTCGTCTCTCTCTCTCCAGGGTATACTTCAGGAACCGCTGGGTGAAGACGGTTCACCCGGTGGTCCAGCAGTACTGTCTCATCTCCACCACACAGCTCACTTTCCAAATGCCCACAAGGGAGGACATCCTCAGGCACCGCGTGGTGGTGGTCACCCTCAGCACCTCCCAGTACCTCTGCCAGCTTGACTTGGAGCCCGGTAAGTCATAAGAGGTCTTTGGAATTGTTTAGGTATGGCAGGTATTACCAGGTGTTGATGGATCGAACATTTTACAGAAGAGGGTTCTGGAAATGTCTTTTGTGGTAGCAGTCCAAATCATCAGTTGGAGTCACCAGAGTCAGGATAACAATGACGGGCTCAACTATTAGTAGAATTAAGTCAAAGCAACTAGGAGTATTTTTTTATTTTATATCTCCTCATGATATAGATATGTATATTTATACATGCTTTTTGAAAGATTGAATATGTGCTTACAACTCTGAACAGTGGGCTCCTGCCAACAATGGGCACTGAATGCAGAGAGCGAGGGAACTCATTTAAGTTGCGTAAAAGACATTGAAGACAAACCAGTATGTCACTGCGGGTTAATAACCAACTCTAATGTGTCAGCAGAGGGGGCTTTTTCTGTTGCTTGGGAACACCATCTGCCTGTTTCTAATGTACTTTACTTCATTAGCCCTTTTCCCCACGTTTCATCTCTCCTGCTCTCCCGGTGTTTCGATGGTGATGAAAATCGCCAGGAAACAAGGCAATTGGGAGCTAGCAAGTCTACTAAGCGGCGATAACTAATCTCCCACTCAAAACGCACACATTCCCCCTAAAAAACATAGTTAACTTGTTATGTGATATGATATGTTGAGTTCTTTGATTTTTTTCTTCCTTTATGTCCTAGATATGGGATCTGGCATGTTGTAGCTTAGGGCTGCACGATTCTGGAAAAAATGTGAATCACGATTTTTTTTGCTTAGAATTGAGATCACGATTCTCTGGCACGATTTTTTCACAAAATGTTTATTGCACTGATGAGTAAAAAAACATTGTAGTATGGCAGAGGCATAAAGCAATGTTTTTTTTGTTTTGGTCAAGTTCTATCATTGGATGAGAAATGATTTTTACAAAAGAAAAAAAATAAATAATTTGTCTCCAAGATGAGAGGGAATCCTTTAATCCCTGTTGTACAGTGTTTATTGGGGCCGTATCTTTGGCTAAGTGATATGTGATAGCTGCTTTGATCGGCTTTCTAAAACGGAGGCGTAATATTCATCGAATAAACATGTGACGTGACATGAAGCCCGAAGTTGGGCTGGGAACAGTTGACAACAAATTTGTCTTCAAAACAAGAGCCTTACATTGCACCCCAGTGTAGTTTAGAACTGGGTTCTTAGCGGGGGGCTTTTACTTTGAAAGTAGCGACCGTTTCTAGCTTGCGCTACAACAACAAGCTAACACAACGAAACAGCAAGAGATCCAGGAGAAGCTAGCATCTCCCGGATCTCAGCGGCTGTCCAGTTGCTCAACTAGCAGGCGAGGCGGAAATAAGTGTACCCTCTGAGGCGGCAAATCGGCGGACCTAAACAGACTCTCAATTTGCCGCCCTCTGTCTAAAACCGTGGACCTAGCTGCCCAAAAGACGGGCAGATTGGCGGTTTGTTGCCCCGTCAAAAAACGGTCTCTCACTCACTCACTCCTTCCAAACACTCAACTGCAGGCGGGCTTCCTCCGCTGAATCCCGTGTTGTAAAGATGCTTTACCACAGGTTGAGGGACGAGGCAGCGGCAGTGCTGCGTTTGGGGGCGCTTCGAAAAATCCGGGAGGAAAATAGGAGCATTTGTTTGTGATTCAGCTCGAGATATAAAATGCTCCAGAATCGCTGTGTGTAGAAATAAGATCACGTGTATGTGTGAATCGAGATCACGATTTTTTAACGATTTTTTGTGCAGCCCTATTGTAGCTGTACATTGTGGTTTGTTGTTACAAAAAAAACAAAAAACTTGACACCATCTTATAGTCTGCTCATGTATGTGTTTGAGGTTTGTATCCTCCTATATTTAAAGCGAAACTCTCGCCAAAATGCAACCTAGGCTTTTTTTGTGAATGTACCCGAGTCAAACCTTCGTGTAAAAGCATAATTACGACGAAAGAGGCACTTTAAAGATTTACCGTATTTTCGTTTTGGGGTCAAACTGATTTTCAATGGGAGTGCCTGGTGCAAATTAGCGATAGCATCAAAATTATTTAACACTAAGGAGGCTCGACACAACATTAAACTTGAAGCTTGTCAGGATCAACTGCCCCCCTGTAATTAGGCAGTCATAAGACTGTGATATTGTTACCTATAATAAGTTTCACATCTTATTATTTCTTGAGAAGGAGGGCATTTGTTTAATACACTAAACTGTAAAATAAATACTGTAAATGAGCCAATTTGAAGGTATGCGAGAGATGTGTGCCCTATTTTCTCTTTTTAGCAGATGTATGCTGAGGCTCAGGTGAATATTGATTCATCTTGAGGCTACTGGATCTTTGAGCCTGGTGATTAATGTTCAAGACTTCAGCCGATGATGTAGTCAGTAAGAGAACAGTGTTATCCAAAATTAAGCTGACGCTACAAAATTCAGATTGTGCTCAGAGCAGGGTTGAGAGATGATTTTGTGAGAATTTGACAGGTAAAGCTTTCAAGCTGATTTTACAGAACTTGTTTTGTGTTGTAGATAAATCTACACTGACCATTTTGCTCTCGGACTACAGATTTTACAAGTCATTTTTACTGTGTGAAATGGGTAGAAAGAGACTGAAAAGAAGGATAAGAGAGACTGTTGAATAATAAATCGCAGCTCCTTCTCCTCACACACGGTCATCTTTCCCCCAAATCACTGCGACCCTGTGCCCCTGATCTCTTCACCTCTGCTTATTATCCCTCCCTCCTGTTTTCTTTTAGCAATGTTATGTCCAAATTCAAACACCATTATTAGCCCAGTGACAGATAGCGGCTACAGAAATGTAATTTGGACTTCTGGTTTAGAAATTGGATCCCCCAGGCAGGGCGGCTATGTCCCAGGTGAACCATTAAGCACCGTGTTCCTCCATGTCTGCCACTCTGTCTACTCTGTGCTCATAAAGACCATCTCTGCCTGCCTCCTGCCTCCCCCCATATCTTTTCTTCCCTGCCTGGGGAGACATTCCCATTTGTAATGACCTGTGTATATCATTTGTGAGCATTGTTTGGCCATTACGTATTCATGCGGATCTAAGTAAAAGAGCAGGGAGGTGGGATGCAGAGGGGCTCTTGTTGACTCCATCTGATGGGAGGGGTCAACAAAAGTGCTTGGCCTCAATAATTAAATACGGGGTAGCCCATCTGCGTGACTTCAAGTCCCCATGTTGTTAAGCAAGACATATTCCAAGCTGTGGTGATAAAACGGGAAAAAGGCAATTGGCGCTAAGCAGCTTTACAGCTTGGATGTTCTTTGATCCTGTATAGAAACTATTCAGTGATCGTCTGAGACTGTCTTTGGAGTAAGCATTTCCCCTCTGGCATCCAGCAATCGTTCTTTAGTCAAACAAATCATAGCCTTATTGGAAGGTACATAATAGAAAGGAAATCTTACAATGTTTTAGTTGAACAGCTTAGAATGAGGACAAAAAAACTGAACACATTTATTATGGGAGTGTCAAAAGACGTTTACTTCACCTGTTCATGTCTCCTTTGAGTATGTTTTGGTTTGGTACGGCACTCTGTTGGGACATTTCTCACTCGGTAAGCTCTAATAGACAAACCCAATGATACACATCCTGCAAAGATGTATGCAGAAACAGGGGCCATTCTAACAAAATGCATACCTTTTTATGAGCACCACAGTGGGGGAACAGAGCTGAGGTGCACACACTGTTGAGAAAGAACACTGGTTTGAGGCTTTACAGTTGGAGGGGGGGATCAATATGTTCTGCAGGCATTTGTTCAAAGTCAGATATGAAGGAGTGGATGTTGCCTCAATTCGAAGCGCTCCTCCTCTTTTATGCCCATGTTTCTGTTTGTTTACTTTTTGACAGTCCCCAAGTTTATTTTGTTATATCTCAACCGTCACATTTCATATCTGCATATGCTTTCCTGTAGAAATGGTGTTGAGGCTTCGGAGGCTGTTTGCGGGTTGTTATTCAGCCTCTCTCTCTCTCTCTCTCTCTCACTCCCCGCACCCTGCTCCCCGCTCCAGCACTCATTTGCCATGCCGTTTCATCCCCTCCCCTCATACTGCTGAGCACCGTTTGAGCTTTTTAAATAAGGGTTAGGCTACTGTTCAGTCCCTTTCAAAACGTCCACAAAACCCTGCCTTTGCTTTGCGGGGCTGGTTGAAAGAAGAAAAGGAAAAAGTGACTGAGAGGATGGTAGGCTAATGACAGTTACAGGGTTTAAATGCTCCTGGTGAATAAAATTTGTGTTCATTAATGTGCCAAAGTAACAACAGGGAAAAATAGTGACTAGCTCTGGGTATTGGTAAGAATTGTCTGAATCATCTAGACTGACTAGGCTTTAATTTTGATTAATTTTGACACAAATACTGAAACTGATTTATGATTTTCCATTTCTTTCTAAATCATAACCATAATGTGCACTTAGACAAATGTGAGGCTCTGGAATATCTGACACTAAAAGCTATGATGAAGTGATATACTTACCACGTGGGTCAATGATTAATAGCTAATGTAGTCATTTCTGCTTGAAACAGAGACACTGGTCTTGGGCATCAATATCGAAACTGAAGGATCTTTATACAGTGCCAATATTTTCCCTTTAATGTAGTCTAGTGTTGCGGGGTTGTTTGGGGTAGTACATCTGTATAAATTAAGAATATACGGTATACACTATTTAATAAACTGATGTTGATTTCCTATCTGCTTTGTCAGGGTTGTTCACTCATATCCTGTTGGATGAAGCAGCCCAGGCCATGGAGTGTGAAACCATCATGCCTTTTGCTCTAGCTAGCAAGACCACCCGCATTGTGCTGGCTGGAGACCATATGCAGGTAAGTACAAAGAGTCAACAAGGGCACTCACAAGACGTGTAGTTTAGACTCAATTTAGACTTTTTTGAAGCTGCAAGTGTATTACTTGATAATGTAAATTTGTCTTTTAGATAGTGCCAAGAATTTGCTCTCAGACTTTTCCTTATATTCTAAAATGAGTCAAAAGAATAACTTTGACATCAAGTAGAAATTATAACTCCCTTTGCACATTGCTATGGATTATACTCCACTCTTGCCTACTTCAAATACAGAAGAACAGACGGCAGACACTGTGGAGCTGTGGTACTAGAGACCACTTCAGCCACAGATAACACAAATATAAACTCAAATAGCCAAGCTTTGTAAGCCATGACAAGGAATTCAAATCTTATTTCCTCCTCTCCTGGTTTTAGACCAAGGCACAGGATTACCAGTAGGCAGCGGATGAAGATGAAGCTGAAGTCTGCCATGCTATAGTCGCTTTTATTATTTGATCACTCTCTTTCCTATTTCTTGGAGCAACGAGAAAACGTATTTAAAACTCTGGTGTCCAACTGTGTATCCATCTGTCTCTTTCTCAATCACTTTGTCTCATGCTTTTTTTCCCTTCCACCGTTCTATCCTTTACAACAGCTTAGTCACTGAAAGTACAGAAAGCAGTACAAGAAAGGATGTTGGCCCTTTATATTGCTCTTCTCTTTCTCCCACCAGGAAGAGCAGTATAGTCAATGAAGGCTAAGGCCTCTATTGATTGATTGCGTTCTTATTGACTGTGAGGTGCCTCATTAAAGCTGGTTGACCCTCTGTCACTGTCAGACTTAAATTAAGATCCAAACTGAAGATAAATTGCTGTCTTGTACATGGCAGTGGCCGAAAGGGAAAAAATAAATGAGTGCATGTGCCTTTGCACAGTTTCATTTTCATGTGCCTCAAGAATTTGTAGCCCGTCAATTAGAAATTGCTTTGTCAGATTCTGAACAGATTGAGTACACCAAATTGAAATTCATAGTTCAGTAGAACGTAAGATGATGCCTTTGTTATGATTATGATTTTACACTAACATTCCATCTCTCCCTCCTCCCTGCATCTTTCTCTCTTTCCATTCCTTGTGTCTCGATTTGCAGCTCAGCCCGTTTGTGTACAGCGAGTTTGCACGGGAGCGTAACCTGCACGTGTCACTGCTGGACCGGCTATATGAGCACTACCCCCCTGAATACCCGTGTCGCATCCTCCTGTGCGAGAACTACCGCTCCCACGAAGCTATCATCAAGTAGGTGTGAGCCCTCAACACTGCCTCGTGTCGAACCTGTAGGAGGAGAGGCTAAAAAGGTGGAGGAAAGATGAGATTAGACGGGGTGGGAGGACGGGGTCAAGAGGAAAAGGGGAAGAGGTGAAAAACTGCCAGACTTGGCTTGTCCATAGAGGAAAGTGGGGTCATTAAGGCGATGTTTGGGCAGACAATAGCTCTGTGACAAAACAACAAGAGGGGCTGCGTGGGTTTGGGTGTGATCCTGCATGTACAGACAAGAAGGTTAAGTATGAGTGAGGAACTCCACTTTGAATGCTTAGCAGACACAAAGGAATCTGTATACCTTTCACAGCAGCAAAAACTTTCTTTTTCCTTCATCTTGATACTTGTGAGCTTACTTGAGAACAAATCACCATGGTGCACGCTTCAATTTATTTTACCTTTTCAAGTGGTTGTTGCACCCACTGTGTTTGATTAGTCAATGCAGTACGTTAATGGGCATAATTGCACTGTAGAAGGGCAAAAGAAACACACACACACACAGGCAAAAGTTTTTCAGGTTTTATATTCGAGGAAGATCCATTTTTATTTGGGATTTTGTAGTCATGCTTTTGTTTCTTCATTAGACACAGCATAATCTCTTCTAACCCGCAGATCTTTTCGGAGCTCTGTCATACAAACTCATGCTTTGCGAACTTGAACTTTAGGTCATTATTCAAAACTTTCCCAAAATCTCAATGGCAAGTTTGTTTTGTTTTAAATGATTAGTAGTTTGATAAACATCTTGCCCAAACGCACTCCATTTTTATTTTTTATTTTATTTTTTCTTCTTCTCTTTCTCTTACCCCTTCCTCTTCCCTTTCTTCCTACAGCTACACATCAGAATTATTTTATGATGGGAAGTTAATGGCAAGTGGGAAGCAGCCCTCCCATAAGGACTTCTACCCTCTGACCTTCTTCACAGCCAGAGGAGAAGACGTGCAGGAGAAGAATAGCACTGCCTACTACAACAACGCTGAGGTACGGGTTTTGAAGAATGTTACAAATTTGCACAAAGAGTAGTTGAGATGTTTATCCCCCTCTCCTTAGTTAAACAAACATGCATATCTTTTGAGGAAAAATACATTTTCAATTTGAAAAAAGAAAATGGAAAGGAGCTTTGTGGTAACTGCTTATAGGCCAGAGGTGGGGCCCCAGCAGTTGCCTGACCTCGGCTCCATGGGGCATGTGTGGGGACAGTTGAAGACTAGGGTGGGCTGGCATTCTGCTGCATCGCAGGAATCTCTTTGGGGATTCACAGGTCGTGCAGTGGTGGCATGTATATCGGGTGTTGTGCTGACTGGTGGGGTGATAGCAAATGTAGTTCGAGGTAACTGTAGAAATATGAGATTTATGATTATTGAATGGAAATCATAAATGTTTTTGTTGTGGTGTTACACCTGAAAAAACATAGAAACTGTGAACCAGTCAGGAATTTTTTTAAATATGTATGCCCCATGAAAGAAATAAGATGTTAGATTTTGAATCAAAGAATAAATAAGTAGCAAATTTATGATAAATAAGAAATACAATTACAGGTATCAAACATTGTGTAAAATTGTTGTGCATGGATAACGTATCTTAAATTAGTTAAGTACCTGTTCTGTTTTAATATAGCATTTTCCTTCAGTCCAATGTGGTCATTTACTAATTTCCTTAATACATATTTGACATTTAGGACTGAACTGAACTATAAAATGCTCTCATCCCTCTCGGAAGGGGGCGCTTATCAAAGCTAAAAGACGTGATTAATGTGAAGTTAATCAGCATGAGCTATGCCCACATATTGATTCGGCTTGGTTTAATTAATTGATAGAGACGCGTGCATAATATAAGAACTTAAATGAATAAAAGCCTCACTCTTGCATGGTGAGGGAAATTAATGTTATAAACATGCTCAAATCCTGCTAATAAAATATTAAAACTCACACTTCTTCATCAGACTGGGCCTGTCAGCTCTGCTGCGTACACCAGTTACACCTCATGTTTCTCACACTTTGAGATGTTCATGTTGGATTTACTTCAGTTTAATCCACCTGAAGACACACAAGTCGTTCTCCGTTGCTCTTGCTTGTTCCATTTTAATGCAATTAGAAATGTTCACTGCACACAAGTGAACACTAATTTTGCCTTGGCCAATCAATTTGATTGTTTGATCTAATTCTATCTTGATCTAGATCTAAAAAAATATATGTATTTAAGAATAGATTTTTTACAGAGCATTTCAGCTTTAAAGTTATACATGGGTGCTGAGCCCAGATTTATTTTTCAGGGATTTGATTCTAATATTTTTGATAATTTAGTTGAAATTGGTTGACATAAGTCAGAGGCACGATTATTAATCTGATCAGCACAGTTTATTTTTCCTCGTCACCATAAATTGGAACACGCACTGTTTTAATTACACTAATTGAAAATGAAATCCATAAACTTAATAAGGAGACCCTCAGGAGCTACAGTTGACATCCATGATGTGTGATTAACTGACAGTCCCAGCCTTTGATTGGTTCATCTGTAGACTCACTTGGTTGTGGCCATTGGCCGAGTCTGACCGCTGACCTTTTGCTGACATGTTCCAGCCAATTAAACCACGGATGTTTCTTGAGTTTGCTCCCAAGCTGTCAGCAATGCCAAATGAATTACCCCCTGTCTCTTTGAAACAGCTCCCTTGTCAAACCATGAACACCATTCTCATAATCTTCCTGTATCAAAATATGTGGAAAAGACAAAGCGTGTCCATTTGTTTGTCTCATGTCTCCTCTGGCAGTATGCTGGAAAACTGCTCATTTACACAAAACAATGACATATACCAACTCTTGCTGTAGTAACTTATATTTCTAATCTGTTTAATATTTTAAAGGGCTAACATGAGACTCCGGTGTGATATGAAGTCAGTTGGTCACTAAACCAAAAACATATGTTATTTTTCATTTAGCATTGCAGGATGATAATATGCTGGTGCCAAGTTGTCACCTCCTGCTCTCACTTTTCTCCTCCTCAGGTATTTGAGATTGTCGAGCGGGTGGAAGAGTTGCGAAAGAAGTGGCCAGTGGCCTGGGGCAAGCTGGATGAGGGCAGTATTGGAGTGGTGTCACCATACGCCGACCAGGTGTTCCGCATTCGTGCTGAGCTCCGAAAGAAGAGAATGCATGAGGTCAGCGTGGAGAGGGTGCTCAATGTCCAAGGTGAGAAAAAGTATTCACCAACATGTTCATTTGTTGTAGCAATAAAGGAATTCCAAATATAAATCAGCTGAAACACTGACAAAAGTGCTGCATTAAGCTACCAGTATTTTCATAATTTGATATTTAACAATGGGGATAATAATGGGAAATTGAAAAGTTATCGTCCAGAAATCAAAAGCAGTAGGTGTAGACAAACAAATCAAAAAAGTTCAATCCCCACGTGTCGCAGCAGCATTTCCCCATAAAGCTTGTCTCTCCCATTTCTGTTTGAAATTATAATTACGTCTACTTCTAGTCCAAGAACTACATTACCCTAAAGACAAATTTCGACTATCTTCCACTGCAGTTATCAGCGATTATATCAGCTTCAGGACCAATATAAAGAGAGTTTCTTTTTCCAATTTCTTCTCTGCTTCAGTCTCATGCAGTTCCCACTTGTATTGCAACCAGCTGCTTTCCACAAGTCATTAACTTCCTCATTAATCACACATGAGACATGTGGACACATGTACACACACAGGAAAATTGACTCAGTTTAGTGCTTAGAATTTAACAAACGTGATATTATGTTTGTTTATGTGTCCTGTCAACAGCTTCTTGGGTCATAAGAAGATGAAATTATTACTGGACTTATTTTTCTCTATTAAGAAGGTCCCAGTGATTTAGCTCCCTCTCTATGTAAATGCTTTCAGTTCCCACTGGTGTAAAATGTCATGGAAGCCTGAGGAGAAATACATTTGATGTTACTGTTAACTTGTTGCTTATTTCTAGTAAGGGAGCCATGTTCATTAAACCATAAGCTAACCTTTATCCTCCATGTGTTTTAGTGAAATCAAAATGTGACACAGAAAAATTTTTTTGTAGATCATCTTTGCTGTTTTATTTGCATGTCTCTTCATAGAGTGCCTAGAAAACCTTATAATAAAAAAATGTTTGCAGGCAAACAGTTCCGGGTGCTGTTCCTCAGCACAGTGCGGACGCGGCACACCTGCAAGCACAAGCAGACGGCCATCAAACGAAAAGAGCAGCTGGTGGAGGACTCGACAGAGGACCTCGACTATGGTTTCCTCTCTAACTACAAGCTACTCAACACAGCCATCACCAGAGCCCAGTCCCTGGTTGCAGTTGTGGGAGACCCCATAGCACTGTGCTCTGTTGGACGCTGCAGGTAAATAAAGACACTTTGATGCCTTTAATACAGTCATAGCTTTAAAGTGATAGTTCAGTTATTGTGAATGACTCATCTTTTGAAGGGGTCAATCTTAGAAGATCACCCAAAAGGAATACCAAATGTAAAAGTTCAAAAGCTACTGGCTGTTTATGAATCTCTTTAACTCATTCACTCTTACACCCCTTTCAGCACGTCCTATCTCCATAGCAACTGTCTGTTTTGCTTCCACAAATTGTTGTCTCATGTCAGCTCTTTTCCCGTTGGGGTTGTTTGCAATTGAAAGCCTGTAAAGACAGCAATTAAATGGATGTGTCAAAAATGGATGCAATGTTTAGCCATTGTTGTGCCTCCTCCCTGGAATGAAAAGTCTTGGACAGTGAAGCAGCTGCAGAAAGAGTTGGGAGACAGTTGATAGAGAGAAGCTTAGATGAGTTATGTTGTAATAAAGGCTAACGGCAAATTTGAATGATTAACATGCTATTATTTATGCTGATGATAAAGTACACATTTTTAATCAGTGCTTTTACGCCCACTCTTGTATAACTTTTCATGTACGAGTTACCATGGTTTAAATTTGTGTGTGTGTGAATAACTGTCTGAAGAGAGATTATTATTAATATTATAATGCTTTTTCGTCTTTTCATTCTTGCATTCCTGTTTTGTCTTCTAGCTGTAATTTTCTTTACCTTTTAGTGTGCTTCATCTTTTTACTGATTTTTGATTTCCTCTTTTTCCCTCCCCTCTCTCCCCTAAAACAACGCCTTTGTGCCTGTTTTTTTCCCACATTTTTTTAACAGACTTGATCTCAAATGAGCAATGTTTTGCTCTGCCAGTGAAACAAAACCAACAAGATGAAACACTCAATCTAAAACAGAGAGATAATGGAGAACAGAAATAAAACTTCTTACTATTTGTTGTTTTTCTCTTTCCAGAAAATTCTGGGAGCATTTTGTCTCCATCTGCCACGAGAACTCGAGCCTACACGGCATCACCTTTGAGCAGATCAAGGCTCAGCTGGAGGCTCTGGAGCTGAAGAAGACCTATGTTCTGAATCCTCTGGCCCCAGAGTTCATCCCCCGTGCCCTCCGACCCATGCAAGGCCACCACTCTTCGTCGCAGGCCCTCCATCCCCACCATCATCCACACCCTCAGCATGCACAGCCCGCCTCCAACAAGCAGGGTCCACAGCAGCAGCAACAGCAGCAGCAGTCACCCCCTAAAGTAAGATGTTCTTGATAAGGGAGGGCGCAGTGTTATTTTCAATATGAGCATTAAAAAAAACCTGACACTATACTGTAAAAATTAGGGAAAAAAAGATGCAAGAAAGGCTGATACAGATAGATTCTGTCAAAGAATGATACCACTGGATAAGTGCACACTTTTTCTCCTTCTATAAATACTGAAAACAACAATTTAGAGTTTCATGTGAAGGGAGGAGAAGAGAGAGAAGACACAGTGAGAAGGCAGAAATGGAAGCAGTAGAGTCAAGGATGGTTTGAAAAGCTCAAATGTTGTAGGGTTTCCAGATGTAACACGTTAGATAACCACTTACTAGTTTGTGGGAATAGTAAACAAATCAACAGGAATAAATTGGATGCTTCCTGATTTTATAGCAGGAACAATGATAAAAGCTTTACACATGCCACAAAGCACATATCTATTAAAATGAATCAGTTCAATTTTCACAGCAGGAAATAGATTTATAGTCGCTTATTTTAGTTCTGGGAAAAAAGAAGGAACATAGTGTGGAAATTAGCCTTACAGGTTTGGCGGAAGGATGCGTTGTTTAACTGTTGAGCTTGGGGTTGAAATGTGTTTGTGTGTCTGTCCTCCCTGTCTGCCTGCCCGGAGGTAAAGGTTAACGAAATCACCACAGCTGCCAACCTGCTGCCATCACCCACTGGGCCTAATGAGCCGGAGCTCCGCAGCACCAACCGGCTTCAGAGATGCACACACACACTTTCCCTATCTCTCTCTCTCCATAGTGACAGAAACCAGCGCGACCAATATACACTATGTATTTTATTTTTTCCCACACCATAAACAACATGTTGTTAATTTAAAGGTCAGACCATTCATGGTTCCGCTGTACATGGTTGATGAAACCACTGTGGTATAATGCCAAAATAATCCACACAAATGTCATTTAATAATGGATTATTTCCTAAACTTTAAAAAGTTCTTCACCATAGCTTCTGATAAAAACAAAACAAGAAAACAATGTTGCTGCCGCTGATGAACCATGATGCTTGTAACTATTACACCAATGTTGTCAAGGTTATTTTAGTGTTTCCTTGCATTATTATGAGCACAGAAGAATCAATTGGAGATGTTGCACTTTTTTCCCCAGTTGACTGTTGGTGTTAAAATCCTCAATGATTCAATGATGAAGAACTAAAACATGAATGCGTCTTAAGGCAAAAAAGACTAAACACAATTTGTTGTTCTAATTTCTTGGAAAACATTCATTAAAACCAACTTTCCATTTTCAAGTGGTATTTTTGGTGCCGCTGCTTTAGGCAACTGGATTGTTTCCATATTTTTTAGCATAACAACTACCAACAACACAGGACAAAACCTGAGTTTATTCATTCTTTTAGTCTATAATGGAGATGTGAAAAGCTGTCCCAGGCTGCCAGCCTAACTGGATCAGCAGTCAGACCTGATTTTCCAAGGAAATGTCATGCCTGGTGGCAGACAAAACTGCATAGTGACAGAGAGGCTTATAGGGAACCAATTTAAATGGTGATGGTGCAATTATTCTATAGCTGTCGTGCAATTAACATTCACTTCATGATGATATGTTCAAGCAAAAACCTTGTTTATCAACACAAAGCTTGAAATGTGTTCTTTTTTCGTCTGCCATTTATAAGAACTATACAGTGCGCTTCAGTTGACTTCATATTGTTAAGTGCTTTCCACTGACACAGATGGTATTTTGGCTTCGTATGCAAGGCTTTGACACTTTTACCATAATGTGGTAAAATATGTCTCATATGAAAAAACTTTTTGTAGTTTTAGCTGAAAACAATTGCTGTCATTTTTAATTGAGGAAAGATGCTTTACAAGTTATTATTTAATTATTACTTCTTATAGTGTCATTATATGTAAATTAGAAATTATATTTGAGGTGGTATCAACTTGGTATTAAGTCAAACTTGTCTGACTTTCTCTTAGCACATATACCTGACACACACTTTTTCTCTCTATATTTGTTTATTGGATTCTAGCAACACAGGTGATAAAAAAAAGTTTCAATATTGTGTCAGATATAGCATTGATAAAGGAAAATGCACTACATAAAAAGAAGAAAAAAAGCTGAACAAAAAAGACACATCGGTTACCTTCAAATATAGAATTCATGTAGCAGGAAAAGATTTTTGAGATTGAATGAAATGGGTTAGCAACAAAGGGCATGACCAAATCATATGAATATGAGTGGCTGGATCCTCGTGACATCTGTCACACGTGGGGTCAACATCAGTATACATTACACAGAGCCTGACCTTAGTGCATGTGTAGGATGCATGTCTAGCACAGATTGGCGTGGAGTATAACTGTTTGGGTAAAAAAAATAATAACATTACAAGAAACCAATGCCCCTGTTGACAGTCACTACATGGACAGCTTGTATTTTTAAGATCCAGTTAGTGGTGCTTTTCATTCTCCACACACCCCTGCTGTTTGAAAAGCATGTTCCTTTTAGTCTCTTATGATCAATTTTCTCAGTCTTCGCCACTATTCAACACATACTTTTCAGAGGAAATTCTGCAGCAACGCATCTATGACTAGATCAAATAACCATAGCACTAGTACATGGGCAACATTTTCAATCTGGTGTGTCTGGCATTACTGAGTTAATATTACACCTTAAAATAGCAGCAAGGCGAGGCTGCCTCTGAGACGACAATATCTCAGACGTCAGTCAGTTCCAAGAAAGGGATCCTGTTCATACTAAACACTTACATAATTGCATGTTTATTTAATAAGAAGTCACATCAGGCAGTTTTGTACTTGGTTGTGATGTCACGGCAATGCTACAGGTGCCGTAACCTTTTAACACATGGAAACGATATACTCAACATCGCTCTTGTTGTTTATGACATTGTAGCTAGGCTGCTCTTTCATTCAGGCTGGAGAACAAGCTGCAACACAAACACAACCATATTTTAAAGAGCAGCGAACATTGGCTTTGCTGTGTGAGACGCTGTCAGGAAAGAAGGCCCTGCCAGACTTGGTTACTGACCTTGTAGTTGGTACCTGAGCTTGTTCTCGCAAAGTTATATCAACATAGTCAGGCTGTCTTTTAGAATTTGCAATTTAATGCTGATATTACTCAATTCAGAGCCATATCGCTTAATGTCTCATTAACAGAATTAGTCTAATTTTACTCAGAGAATGACCTTTGCTCTTCCATTCAGGCAGGAACATATTACACCATTTCTACACCAATTAAAGACGTTTTCTAAATAATTGTTTTCCATTCTTTGTTCATAAGGAGTAACCTATATAATGATAAAAACAAGCGTAGTTTATGAACTTTATATAATCAAGAAAATTGCTTTCCTAGTGATATCAAAATATCTGTCTTCATACCTGAAAGATAAAAATACCAGCTTTATTTTCATAGTAACATAGCGGATCACATGGAAGGGAGGATGTTGAGTAAAGCATACCCACTGTCAAAGAATACCTGTTAACAACACATACACTTGGGAGAGACTGCGTGCTTCTAAACCAGCCACTCGAAGAGCTCAAAGTAGATTGTTGTGTATGTTTGCCTGTAATGATTAATAATGCACCAGATTCAGTGCACCTTACCTTAGGCACAGGGAGATCTCGTGAACCCAGTGTGTTTTGTGTGTCTGTGTTTTCGTCCACATATATGTCTAAGTTCACATGGGCACACACACCACTTCCTGAGTAGCTGTGCTCTACTTCAATTAATACATGTGTGTCAGCATTGATCAAGGATTACGTTTTTACAGTAGATGGAGAAGCAATCTGGAGATGAAGATTCTGTCTGATGGAGAGAGATTAGTGAAGGAGTTCAGTTAATGTTATATTGCAGTAGAAATAACAGATTTATCTTGGCAGACACCTGGGTTGTGTCTGAAATTACACATTCACTACTCTCTGCTCACAACATAGAGAGTTTTACATAGTGGACTATATAGTTGGCTCATACAGCAAATTAAATGATACTTGTGGACACCATTGGGTTCATTTTTCTTTCCTCCAGCACAATGCATGATGGTATGTAATGCTTGCTTTGTTAGTGACCATTGGTTAGACACTAACTTTTAACGATGCATTGTGGGATACTTTGAGTCAACTATATAGTTTATATTAAACCTTACTATACCTTCAGTTAGCTCTACAAAATGGCAAACTCACTATATAGTCCACTGTATAGTGGGTTGTGAGTGATTTCAGACACAGCCCAGGACTCAGAGCAGAATGATCATCCAAACTGATCCAGAATAAACTACACTGACCGTGTTTGTTATGAAGGAATGTTTCCTAATGCAGTGGTATGGCTCTTGAGTCTTTTATAGATTTTCTCTAGTACTGAGGTTCCCTGTATGCTGTATTGAGTGCTTGGAATTTTTATTTTGAATAAACAAACTAAACAACACAAGATTAGTGCATATGAAAACAGGCAATTCTATCAGACTGATGGTGAAAATGTATCCATAGTTTGGTCTCTAGAGGTGATTCATTGATTATGAATAGTGGCTCTTCAATTTAAGTGTTAATGTAAACGTTATTAGATCTGCGGTTTACGAGTGAAACTATCACTGTGAGAGAAGGAGTTTAGTGGATACACATTAATTAGTTACTCTAAAATAGGTGTCAGCATGTCTTTGTGAGTGTTAAATGAGTAGGTTTCAAACATAATTACAATACTTAAGTGTTCATGAAGTAAATTTGAGACAGGGGAGATTTCAAAATATTTATTTTTAAAAACAAAACAATAATTTTGAACCCCATGTTTTTAGGGAAAAGAGATTAATTCTGCAACTTTCTACAAGCCCTGTAGTTAAAATATTTTTAGGTAGACATTTTTTTTTCTCTCAAAATATTGTGAGAATGACCCTCAAATCTCTTAATGCCCTACAACACTTTTTTTTTAATAAAATTGATATTTTTTCTGCAACCAAACCATAACCGTCAGTGTGGTTTAACTCCTACCTCCCCCCATCATTGGTCAAGTGTTGCTCCTATAGCTGTTGTGACAGATGTAGGACAACAGTGCTGCAACTGTTCCTGTGTTGCTTTACAGTTGAAAGGCCTGTGTACTTAACCCAATATTCAACCAAACTTGACCACTGACTAAAGTTTGTTATGTTCTTATGTCTTGCAGGGGAAACATGCAAACCATGCAGACCACCTTCCACCTGAAGGATATGGTGAGTGTACCCTGCTGCCTGTGTTTACCCCTGTGTATGGTATAATAAAAACCATTCTCTACTCTGGGGCATAAGCCTAGAAAATTATAATCTATAATGGTTTCATGGAATATATAGGTTTATACCTTAAAGATCACTCAATTTTCGTGGATGTCTTGAAGAAAATGGGAAACCTTATACAGTATCCAGACTGTAGGATATTCAGACTTTTTAAAACCAGAAAGGTAGATATTTATAAGGTTTAATCCACCATTGAGAAACTCTGCCTAAAAAAGTTATTGTCCTTGTACTCTTAACACGTTGAAATCTATAAAGATAAAGATATAACAATCACATTTTTTACATAGAAGCATACAGTATATTGAAGGAAAAAAAAAATCCATCCACATCCACGCAGCATTTCTAGCCTCGTCACTGTGTGTTATGGTGTGGCTTTACAACAAGGCAACAGTGGAGAAGCTTACATTGTTTCTGCTTTCACACAAACAAGCACACATATCAACAGCTTGGTATGAGCCAGTCTTATGCAGCAGCCCAGATGGATGCATGAAGGCCTGAGGCTATTGAAGTCATCAGAATGATGCGGTCTTGAACAACACAGCAAGGAGTTGTTAATATGCCGCTTTCTAGGACAAGACAATCAGTGGGTTCAGCCACTCACAAATTGTCAGTCAGCTACATGAGTCTAAACTTATAAAAATCAAATGAAATCTGTGCAGATCGATGCTCTGTGCCCCCCAGTGTTAATTTTGTTATCTAAAACTATAACAAAAGTCAAACAACCTCATTTCCATGACTAAGACGAGACAATGATGGGCGAAAAATAGATCTTTCATAATGAAAAAACTGTGATAAAAAGCATTATTTGCTTTGAGTGACGAGAAGAGACGGGACTAAATGCATGATATCTTCTCCCAATTGTGCATCCAGATTGTGTTTTGAAATGTAAACCTATGTATGCCTATTCCCAATCCCTGCTCTGAGTGGCAATGACGGAGAGAGCCAAATGTTTAAATGCGTGGTTACATTTCACGAAAATCCATGCAGACAATGCTCTTTGCCATAGTGCAGCAAGTCTTGGCATGTAAGGGCAAGGACATGAGCAATCTTTCAAACCATCTAGTGAAGGTACATCCCATACAGTTTTCGACAGCCTAGCTCGTACGTCCTCTTCCTTGTCCCCATATTCTTCATGTATGTTATGTTAGCAGGAGCCCACATAGAGCTAATAAAATTATATAGACACAAGTTGATAGCTGTAAAGTAAACTATAGTCAGCTGAATGTTTAGCTATGCTTTCATGAATCTCTCAGACATCAAACTTGCAAATTAAGAATTTCCTTGCCTGGTATAAACTATGTGTATATGACAATAAAACATCTTGAATCTTGAATCTTGGTGAAAACATGTCAGAGAGATTCATGAAAGCATGGATAAACAGTCATGAATCTCTGACATGGTGAAAACATTATCCAAACTGTCCTTCAGATACGCTCAGACTTGAGTATAATTACATCCAGCGAGTAGGCTACTAATATGACTACTTTCTGAATGACAGCTTGGATGATGCTTTCAAACAGAAGTCATGAACGCATAGCTAAATAGTCAGCTAACTAATAGTAACGCTAATTAACCCTTATTTGTATGTATAGTCTGTAGTCATGCTGCAGTCTCATATGTGTTACCACTGTACTTTGTTGTTGAGAGTAATAATTTAATTTGTTTTACAATCCTTTAATCACAACAATATAAAGTCACGAGTAGTAGTAGGAGTAGTGTTAAGTAGTGTTAAAAAATGTTCATAAATAAGTGTTTGATTCATTATCCCATTTTACTCTATAAGAGTTACTAGTGTCGTAACACTGCTGCCTCCCCACATAAAGATTAAAACAAGTTTGCCCCCAGATATATATATGTTGCCCTCCTGTCCCTTATAGACTCACAGATATATAGATATGCCTTGGATATCAGTTGTCATCACATTGGGATTAAGATCCACTTGAATTACTTTTCCACATTCTGTCATTGCAGTTCAACCCAACCCAGCCATGCTGATGGGAAACCCTATTCGGGCATTCACACCACCCTTGGGTGGAACACCAGCTGGCATGGGCAAGTCACCCAGTCCTGTTCAGAGGATAGATCCGCACACAGGCGCCAGTATCCTCTATGTTCCAGCCGTGTATGGTGGCAACATGGTCATGTCCATGCCCCTGCCTGTAAGTTCTCTGCCTCAGGTAACAAACTGCCATATGTAAGTCTCTATACTTAAGTAATGTCAGCTAATGTGTGACATACTTCATCTACTGCAAAGAGTTCAGTCAAAGAATATGTCACATAAATGTGTAAAAACAATGTGGGTATTAAGTCAAGAATCACAGTTATTTCATAATGTGAGTGTATCAGTTGTTGTTTTTTATACAAAGTGGCCAGCCCAGTTTAATTAACATTAGGTCAGGCTTGTACTGTATTTCCTTTGGATTTATTGTTGGTTGACGTACTGCACTATCATCTATGGGAACAAAAGGCTTTATTTACCAGCTACTGTACTGTGTACTATCAGTAGGGGTGTAACGATTCACCAAATCCACTTGTTTGTTTGTTTTGAGTTTTCTTTTCTTGTTTTTTTGGGAGATGGCTTTTTCTTTTCTTTTTTTCTTTTATGCAAAAAAGAAATCTGGCTTACTAAATTAACTATAATTTGGATTACCAGGAACACTTAATAACACTACGATGTTTTAATAATTTAATAAATTGATTTCACATAAATTACTAATTACAAACATAGATAAATACTTTTAGTCCAGTCAACATATTAAGTTAGTGCAACAAAATGCTAGTAAGTTATCAGCAGCGCCAAAATGCACCATGCACAAAAAAAGGCAGGTAGATGTTTACTGCAGAACAAGTTTTAGAGATGAGATGGGAGTTTTGTTTGAGGAGAAAATTTAGTTTTTTCTCCTAGTTTTTCTCCTTTTTGGGAACAGGACTGACAGCTGACTGAGGATATTTGTATCCCAGTTTTGGTATCCGTTTCAGAATCGTAACACCCCCTAACATGAGAAGCAGTACACAAAATGACATCTCTTCAATTTGCTCTCACACAACTGATTTAGTATATTGCTTCTTAGGAATTGGGTCATTTGTTTTCATATTTTACTGGTATTGATCACTGTTACTGATTAGGTGCATATCCATAATCCACAGTATGTGTGTACCTCCCTGTCCTTTTGCACGATGTATTGATCTATCAATCTGTGTTTTTATTTTCCCCAGTTGCCTTGGCCAGGTTACCAGAATCGCTTTGCTGTGGACCCTCGCATCATGAGCCACCCAGCAGCCATGGCCTACAACTTCAATCTGCTTCAGGCCCAGAATCGAGGCTCCCCTATTCCTTACAGTGGGGTGGCCCACCCCTCTCCTCTAGGAATGGGCCAGCCCAGCCCTGACAAGGAGCTACAGGCCGACCCCATCAGAAACGGTATGCCTTTATTTTAATTATCATATCAAGCAAAAATCACAATTTTACTGTCATTTTCTGCGCTTAAATAGAAAGAAAAGTCATCTTATGGTTATACTTTTGTTTTCGAACTGTTTTGTTTTTATTTTACTTCTTAGGTAAATTAGAAGGATGTCCAAAGTCAGAACAGAGCCGTCTTCAGACACCAGAGAGGAAAGCCTCAGACATGAAGGAAAAACAGGCAAGTTGTTGATTTTTGATGTGTTTTAGTTTTTGACAAGATGTAACTCATTCATCATCACAGGCTGGTAAGCCTGTACTTACTCTGTTTGGATTGGTTTTAATTTTTTTGATCCAGGGAGATTTAGACACAGGCCAAAGTCGAAGTCTAGACCCGCAGTCAGATGGGCTTGTTGGATTTCCTAATGCACTGCTCCATCGAAAAGATCCCTCAGCTGCCCAAAGACCCCTCAACTACCACCTGGCACCACCCAACCCAGCTTTCCCTCCACATCCTGCCAGTGGAAGAGCCTTTCCCCCACAGTATCCAGTCTCCAGGCTTCCTTACCGGGTCAACCAGCCTCAACATCCAGGGATGGCCCAACAGAGTCAACAGCAGCAGCAACAGCTCAGCCCTGCCTACACTGGTGGTAGCCACAGCGCTTCCTTCTTCAGTGGCCCCATACCCCCTCACAGGGCTGTCCAGTCTCCAACTTTGGATGGGCCAGAGTCTGGAGGGGTGGAGGAGATGAGTAGCTCTATTAGGACTCCAATGGGCCACCCAGGCGTCCACCACCCAGGCCTGTCACAGCATAACAGGGTCAACAGTTTTGGGGAGGATGGACAGGATGGAAGTCTGGGAGACAGCATGGGTGAGTAGCGCATGATGTGAATCATCATCATCATATAAGAAAAAAAAAAAAATTCAGTTCTGATTGACTGAGCACTGAACAATATCGGGCAGCCTTGAGAACGGGCCAACAAAAACAAACAACATGTAACTAAAACTAAAACGATCTCATATTTGTCAGATTTCATAAGACAAATTACCAAAAAGCAGAGTTGTATTTTCTTTTATAGTTGTCATGTGTACTAATCTTAACTAAACTGAGGGCCATAGTACCCCACACCTTTCCAGAATGCTTCTGTGCAGCTGTTAAAGATGTACTTCAACTTTCATGAACATGTTGGGAGAACTGTCCTTCTCTAAATATCAAGGTTTAGCAAGCTCAGCAGGACGAGGAATATGATGTTGTGTGGTTTAGTCCCACCAGGAGAGTGACTGTTACTCATTGACACCGTCTTACTCAGTGACACTCGACTCCCAACTCTCTGATGGGATCCTCTTTAGCACTCACCCTATTTGCCCTAGCCGCCTCTGTGTTTCCTTGCTGGCACCTTAATGCCCCCACACACCACCCAGACTCAAACCAACAGCCAACTGCCTTTATCCGACCACTCTGTTGTCTCTTGTCTGACCCGTTGAGCAGAAAAGTTGCATTGAACACAGCGCTTCGACGTGCTGCCAGCTCCACAGTAGCGTGTGCGTTCTGCACTTGCGCGAGATGCAATAAGCGGGTGGTGCTACATGTAAACAGGAAATGACTGAACGGAGTGCATAGAAAAACAAAGGGCACACAGTATTCCGCCCCTCCCACACACCGCGCTGATTCGCTAGCACATCGACAATCAGAATGGTCATACAGCTGGCACACAACCAATCAGAGAACCCAATGACCAGACGGCCGACAGCCAAACTTCTCAAACTTCGCATGTTGAGTCAGAGCAGCCAACGTCCGCGGGTCTTCGAAAGCTTCCAACGCAGCTGAACACACCAAATATATTTGGTCCCGACCTCGTCCGAGTCTTCCCAAACGCTTCAGACGTCCAACGGTTGGGCCAGTTCCTGCCTTTAGACTCAGCTCAGAAAACAGCCTGCTCTGCATCCTTTTTCATTCCAATTCTGTTGTATGCCAGCAAAAAACATTATAATATGTCATATAGAGATGGGCCGATCACCGATCACCGAAAGCAGTATCTGCCGATCCCGATATTGCCGATCACCGATCACAGCGTCAAATTTATAAATTCTTCTATATTGTTGTCTTGTGTAGCTTTCATATATTTAATTAATGATTCTTCTTACACAACATTGACATTGTATTATTAAGTATAAAAATTAGGTGATGAGAAAGTATCATGAATTGACCACCGTTTTATTGCAGGCTGAGGCAATGTGCAATATTTCACACCCTAGAGACTCTCTTAGAGACAACTTGGACTCAGCTTACATAGAGTAACTGTAGCTTACTAGTGGGAATGCATGCAGTCAGGGTGGGAATTTCGTCATTTTAGGGGCAAGTCTATTTGGCCTTCACTTCACATGGATTATGTATTAACACATTTTTTAATACCAATATCAAGTTAATGTTACAATAGAAAACTGTTTTTTTTTTACGTAGGGTTAGGGTTAGGTGATTTTTGTGACACCACACTGAATATTAGTGTTACTGAATATTTCTCCCAATAGAAACTCCCCCAAATTATGGCAAAAAAAAACTGTTTTCTATTCAATCAATCAACTTTATAAATAAATTTGATTGATTGAATAGAAAACAGTTTTTTTTTATGTAGGGTTAGGGTTAGGTGATTTTTGTGACACCACACTGAATATTAGTGTTACTGAATATTTCTCCCAATAGAAATTCCCCCAAATTATGGCAAAGCACATTTTTTCCACACAAAAAAATGTAGAATAACCAGCAGGAGACCACTGATGGTGTGGAGTGATTTTGGTGGCACTACACTGAATAATAGTGAAGTTATTGAATATTTTTTGTAGTTTCTCTTTTTTCGGTGTTGCACTTGTAGACGGTCCCTGCGCCCTCGTCTCACAGACGGCTGACCATACAGACCCGGAGGACCGCTGGTTTTGATAAAAATACGGTTGTAGCTTGTTGTCTACCTTACTACAGTAGGAAAGACCCGTCGTTTGTGTTTTAACAAGGTTTCAATTACGAGGTATTAATCCAGTAAGTTCGAATCTGTGAATATATTTTCCAGCTTTAACTTTATCATGTCAAAACCGGCTGCGCTCGCTCGCTGTGCTGTAAGTTTCGTTTTTTTTCGTGTTTGAGGGGCTTTCACGTGAGATCATCGTGATGATGAGACTCCACCTGCGCGAACCGCGAACTCACTGAAGTTACTGTGAGTGACTACTGTGCACTCAGGTGGCTGTAATTAAAGGCAAGCCCATTACGCTGACCGGGCCAGGGGCACAGAGGCATCTGTGGCCATACAATGAGATTTTCTTCACGCGGCATCAAGGCCAAAGTGCGGGTGGCTGCCGTTGCCGCCGTGAAATTCCCATCCTGCATGCAGTCAATGCACTCCAAATTGAAATGTCATCTGATCGGCCTGCTTTGATCTATTTTGAGAACTCCGATCAAAACTGATAGGGGCATTATCGGCCAATTGCGATCGGTTGCCGATCGATCTGTGCATCTCTAATGTAATATAACTTAACCAATTTTGCTCTTTAAGCTTTATCAATGAAAGATGGGTCTTGACAAACTGCGATCCGCACCAGTTACAATGGCAAAGTGTGACAGTGTACACTACCTGAGCTTGCAAAGTGATAAGGACAACACCAGTGACTCTGAAACTAACCACATGGTTGCCCTTTCAGACCTCCAGGGTCCCTTGGCTCTAGAGGCCCTGAGCCAGCAGCAGCAGCAGCAGGCAGCCAGGCTGGGCCAGTGGGGGGAAGCAGCAGGCCCTTTCCTCCAGGGCAGTGTCGCCTTCCCTCTGCCCCAACAGCTCGCCCACCTTGCTCAGCCCGGTATGGCTCGTTTCCCCCACCAGCTGCTCCGGGCAGCTAGCTGGGGCCTTAGTGCCAATATGGAGGATGAGGCTGTCAATTCCGCCTCCTCTGGGCCACCTTTCACCAGGTTAGTATGTATTCTTTGGCATGCTAACGAAATGTTAAAGTTTACTGCTGAACATGAAAACATTTTTGTGTTGAGTAGTTCGACTATCGTCCTTCCCAAACAGTTTCCTTTTCCTTGCTGCTGTTTCCAACGTGATACCACCATCAAATGAAAAGTAATAAATGTTTTAATACCCAGGTACCCTGGCCTCTTGAGAGAGATGCCCCCACAGGAGCAGCCTGAGCCCAGGGAAGCAGCTGAGATGCAGCCTCCACCTCAATCCCGCCTGCTCCAGTACCGCCAGTCCCAGCCCCGTGCCTCCGGTGACCCTTCATCCTCTTTAGCCGCCTCCTCCAATCATGCTGGCCCCTTCCCATCAGGACCTTACTCCCACGACACTGGCCGCGAGCTCCTTAATGACAACCTTCTCAACAACCCAGCTCTGCAGCAGCAGCAGCAGCACCCGGGGAACCCGATGTATAATACTGGTAGCTTCCCACATCAGCCACCAGCCCACTCTGCCAGCCCCCCTCCCTCCCAGGTCAAATACCTTCTGCAAGAGGCTGCTCAGTGGTCTCATGGTGGAGCTGCATCAGTGAGCCCACCACAGCAGAACCACCTGATGGGGAACCAGGGCCATAGCCTTCCTTATGGACTGCCCATCATGGCTCACCCCAGCAGGCAGGAGCAAGTCCATCTGATGCAACTTCACCATCAGCACCAGCAGCAGCGGCAGCAGCAGCAGCAGCAGCAACAACAACAGCAACAACAGCAGCAGCAACAACAACAACAACAACAACAGCAACACCAACAAAGTCAAGGTCCAGACCAGGAGTCCTACCACCCACTGTCCCCCAGAACATCAGCAGCCACAGCCCTTCACAATGTAGATGAGGTAAGGGTTATTTATTTCTTTGAATATTATCAGTGATTTATTCAATCAGTGAAATTAGCTTTGAGCCTCTAATCCAGTAGTCTCTTTTAAATTTGCTGTAAAACTGAGTGACAATCGTTCTAATTCACAGCATTGTGTGTTCATATGCACTCGTCTACTGCAGAATACATCAAAGAAAAAGCTCTTATATTATCACTCTTCTTCACTTTTACCTGGCTATTGATTTCTGTATACAGGGGAAATTGGGCATCACCTGATTTTAAACAACGCAAATGGTTTAATTTGTCTCTAGAACCAGTACAGTTGTAAGCATTTCTCACATATTTTTAGCTGTAAATGATGCATGGCGTAAGGATTTCCAAGCTCCTGATTGAATTTAAATGATTGATGCTGGCAGGAAAATGTAGATAATTAGGGGCCTAAATTACCTAAATCTGACAGAGATGCAAAATGAATATTAAGATGCAAAATGAATATTAAGATAACTCAACTGTTTTATAAGTAGAAGATTGGTAACATGCATGCCTTTTGTTTTTATGCTTACAATGAGATAAACACAAAAGAAGTGATTTTTCACTGTATATTGTAGGGCTGTAATCAACCAAAGAAATCCTTGGTTGACCGAAGCCGTGACATTTTCGACTAAAAATCGACTAATGGGGGCACTGAAATTAACTGATTAAAATTCATCAATAAACACACTTGAGTCTGGCTGTGACAGCGTTTTGCATCATGTGCATCTGCGCATTATCATAGCCCATGATTTCCAAAAATATGTCAACTAGTGATATCAGCACAAGAACTGTTGAGGAATATTTGACAGTTGTTTTTGTCATGTTATAATAATTTACAGACACGATCATTTCGCCCGTGCGTGTCCTCACACAGAGCGAGACTGAACACAAGAGCTCAGCTCCGTGGCTGAGACATTAACTATTAAGCTAAAACTTTTACTCTTAAACACAAAAGGCAAGTCCACTTTAAGAACAATAATTGTTCATATACTTAAAACGGACGGAGCAACCTAACGCAGACAAGTTAGCTTACCGTTTTCAGGTGATATGCCATGTTTGTAGTTGAGCTGCGATATACAAACTGTTGCTTGCAAACTTTGCATTCAACTTTTTTTTCCATTTTTATGAAATGCTGCCACACTGCTGATGTCTTTGACATGGTAGAATAGGAATGACTGTAAATGAAACGCTTAAAAATAAATAAATATCTAACAAACCACCGGCCCGAGGCCTTCACGTTCTTCAGTCTGTTTGACTGTAGTGGGTTGGGCTAATCCAAAATAGTGAAAACAAGGGGGTCGTTCTAAAGACGCACTGTTACCTGTGAAACAGGGGTGCTCTGAAAACACCCCCATTAGCACTTGGTACTTTCCTCCTGATAACGTCAAAGATGCAGGACACACAGCATTGGGATGGAGAGGACCCGCTGCGTGTTTATGCACTGCCACAGCAGCATGTAATTAACACGGCAAAAATCGACCAATCAGAATTTTGGTCGAGCCAGAACTTATCAACCAATAAATCGACCAGTCGACTAGGAGATTACAGCCCTAGTATATTGACATTTTCTAGACTAAATTATTTTACTTTATTTTACTAGGAATATTCCCATTGAGAATCAGAATCTCTGACAGCAGCAAAAAGTTTCACATAAAAGAAACAAGCGACTGAGTTAAAACAATCAGCAGATTACATCAATACAATGAATTTACCAGTGTTAAATAGTCAAATAATCCCTAATCCTGTTTGTTTTATCTTCCATACTTATAACCAAGTTGAAGGTGTCCCTGTAACTCAGACCAGGATGAAGATGCAAAAACTTTAGTAAGATCAATCAATAAATCCTGAAAATAATTTGCAGATTCATCCATAATGAAAACCATTAGTTAATTGTTAGTTTCAGACCTAGTGGCGAGAATGATATGATTTTTTTTGTGAGAGCTGCCATAGGAGGACTCTAGACTATAATCTGCTCTGAGCACTGCAGTTACTCAGGGCTCCAAGGCTTTGTCATTGATTCTATCTGGCTTAATATCTCATTCTCAATCTTCTTATCCATCTTACCTGCCTGTACAGTATGAACCAAGAGGTCCAGGCCGGCCTCTCTATCAGCGCCGGATCTCCTCCAGTTACCCAGAAGAATCGTCTCCAGCCAACGCCCACAATGCCCTGTCCCAGCAGCCCCAGCCCTGTACGTCAGACCCCCAGGAACACCCTCATCCACACATACAGCATCATCAGCACCCACATGCCCCCTACGGTTATCCCCCACATGACCTCTGGCCCAGTAACGGTGGGGGTCCCGGTCCGTTCCAGAACATTCCATGTAACGGAGCCGGCACACTCGCTCAGCATCGGGACCTTATGGGTAGGTATCGCCGAATATGATAGTAGAAGGACTACTATTTACAATGCTCTATCCAAGTTAAATTGACCTCTCCTACTTTTTCGATCCACTTGCAGCTTCCAAGGCCCTTCGTCAGACGGAGGAACAGGTGAAGGCAGAGGCCACAGCGGCACAGCAGACGCACCCACACGCCCTCAACTCCCTTCAGCACCTCGGACAGTTTCCTCCTCTCATGCCCAAAAACAAGCAGCAGCCGCGGCCACAGGCTCCCACAGAGGCCAGCCAGGGGGCTCCAAATTTAAGTAAACCACCCACCATGTCCTATGCCAGCGCCCTCCGCGCTCCACCCAAACCCCGAGCTGTTCGCCCGGAGCAGGTCAAAAAGAACAGCGACCCTCTCTCACTCCTTCAAGAGCTGAGTATAGGAAGTTCAAATGGTAGCAATGGGTACTATTCCTATTTTAAATGAGTGTCACCCCTCCCACAAAACAAATAAGTGATAAAATATAAAACAAAACAAAAAAAAATAGTAAAACGGTTTCTAAAAATACAAAAAATAGTGCAAAGTGCATTTACAAATTGTTTCTATCAGTAGGTTTGTTTTCTGCATTTTGTTTCATTTTAACTTTTTATTTGTAACAGTCCTTTTTTCTCCTGTTTCACATATCTGTGAAGAAAATAAGTATATATAATGAATGCATTACTGGTATATATACATACTCATTATGTATATATGAATATATACTTATATTATCTACACTTGTATATGTACGTAATGCTAAAAAAAAGTCAGAAAAAAAATAAAATAAAAAAAGGTGAGATTTGGTTGACCACTTAGCTACCTGCATATTTTTCCTTATTGAAGTTGATTTTGTTGCTTACTAAATACGTATGTTGAAGTTTTTATCATTTTGTATTCCTCAGTTTTGAGTGGACGTTATGTCTTGATTTTCATACTACTGTAGTCGTGGTAACAGACAAAAGCTAAGTGGTCAACCGACACAGAAACTACATGGAACAGTGTATAGAAGTAGATAAAATTTTCCTCTAATCTGTACATATAAAGAAAATAAAAGACTGAATTGTATGCCACAGACATGTCCTTAAATTCCTGTATCATGCTAGCATTTGCATTATGAATTATTTTTATTTTTTTGTTTGTTGGCTTCTGATCCTTAATTCTTAGACACCCTAACACTGGGAAATCATCCTCAGTGATTTAGTCGTACATGTGATTATTTACTGAAAAATACCAATACAGATATTGAGTGTGCATTTTATTTTCTCTCACCAATTTCTCATCGGCAACAGGTCGTTACGGTGTGAAAATGTCAGAACAGCAACAGCCATGTCCTTCCTCCTTTGTTTGTGTTAAGGATCAGAGAACACCAGACACCGCTTTCTGTGATAAGATTCTCCCAGACTGCTTCTCTAGTGGCAGACGCTCACTCGTTTTATTTTAATTTCTTTCCTCGTCAGAATCTTCACCAGGGAAATTTTCTCAGTAACTGCTGGTGGATATGAAATGTGTTGTTTTTTCTTTTTGTTGCTAATGGACTTTGAGCTTTTTTTTAAAAGGTTGCAGTACTCTGAGGGTTTGTGAAAGTGAAGAGAGAGTGGTGAGGTCAGAGTGGTGTGTCATGATGGGTAGGTTGAAGCTGAGGGTGTCAACCACACTGCCAGTTAGATGTTTTTGAGCAGGCTAAATGTTTGTTAGGCTTTTTTGGTTAAATCTGAACTAGCTAACACTGTCAATTTATAGTCAAAACACATCAGTAATATACTAACATTTGTGACTTTTTATTTTATTGGAAATGCCTGAAATGGTGATCACTGTAGCAAACAGCACGCTGTGTATTATCACTGCTTTTAATATTCTGCAGTGAGTCAGTTTCTTGATACATTTTCATAGTGTAAAGCCAGACTGCCTAAAGATTCTTTGTCATTTTCTCTGGAAGACAATCTTTAATCCTGGCGTATTAAGAAAATAATAAACAAAAATCACTTAAATCTCTAGTAAGCGGATATTTTTAACCATAGAAAAGTCAAAAAGAATTGCTTGAGATTTAACCAAAAAAGTAACTACACAATAAGCTGTTCAAAGACATGACTCTTAATGTATCTGTTTGTAGACTGTGCATAATAAGAATGAATGGGTAATGTCGTGGGAATTGATCTGGCTCTTTTGAGGAGTGACATTATTAACATTTTCAGTCTGATCTGATCGGGCATATTAACATTAAAGCAGTAGATGGATCTCCCTTTGATTTAATAGAAAAGTCTCTCACCACGCTTAACATTTGCTATAGCCACATGACTTTTCCTTCTCTTATAACCTTGAACAGGTGATGAGCAAGGGAAAATTGGGATTCAGTCACTGAGGCCACATAGCTACATGCACGGGTTTCACTGCTTTATACCCTGATAATTACAGTCCATCAATAAAAGGTAAAATATAAAAAGATGTTGATACACTCTGCCGAGGTTTTTTCTTTTGTGATAAAAGCAGTCCTGGAAACAGTCATCCAGTGCTCTGTCCTGTTATATGTAATTCATCACCACTGCCCCATTTGCAAATTAGTAAAACTGTAATGAAATCTTCCTGCTGTTTCATGGCATTAAGTCACTATTAAGTCTCTTAAAACGTCACTTCCTCAGAAAGTTACTACCCTACTGCTAATAACTTAGGTGTGTTTTGAACAGTCAGCGGAGCACTTTGTGAAGCTTTGGTTTTATTTTCAAGTTTTCACATTGTTATTTCCAAGGTCCAGAGTTTTTGACTTGGTCGGAGAACAACACATACTTGTAAATATGCATTTTCTAGGTATTTACAAACAAGAACTTTGGGAGCGCCTCAATTTTGTAGAAGCTGTTCAAAGAAGAGGTTTGCCCTTTTTAATTATGCAAATTCACTAATAATAATAATGATAATAATTCTAGAAATGGATGACAACACACCTGTTGGTAGTTGCAACACCTTGTTGTAACTTTTTAGATTTTTTTTTTAAAATGGTATCTGGCTGATTTGACAAAGAGGAGATTTTTCAGTTGCAGCTGTTATAAGATGACTTCTCCCACTGTACAATACATATTTTTGAGTAAATGTTGCTGGATGTGTCCTGTTCTGTTTCTCACCACCTCACAGCTGTACAACAATCAACTTTGATTTTTTTTTTTTTTTTTTTTTTTTTTTTTTTTTAATGTGAAGACTGTTTTCTTTTCATGCATGTTGAGATGACCTGGCTGGTTTTTATCCCTGTTTTATCAGTTTGTAATTATTTGTGGTTGAAGAAAAAAAAGAAAAACAAAGAAAAAAAAAAAAAAGCTTTTGTTCAACCTACAGAGTCAAATTTTGGTATATTATTTGATGTGTACAATAACTTGTGACATTATCAACAAAACTATTATAATACTTTACTAACATGTCAATCAAATATGTAATGGTCATGTAACTTTTTTTTGCTTTTTGTTTTTTTTTTGTTTTTTTCTGCAGTTACCTAGCAGGGCTAAAGCTGAGGTTGCTCCCTGGTGTGCAACGTATTGACGAAGCTTTGGACGTATTTTGTTTTGGGGGAATCATTTTTCCACAAAGCAGTCTAACGGCTAATCTCTGAAGTTGTGCAATACTAGTATTTCACCGCTTCTTCACATCGTTTTATTTATTTCTGAAGCAGAAGAGATTGAGCCAAAGACATCTTGAAGTGATTTTATTCACAAATTTATATTACCAATTTGTCTTTGAGGCTTAATTTTGTCCCATTTCTTTCTCCAGAATCAGTTTAACAAGATCTTTGCTTATAAATTATACATTTTCTTGACCCAGTATTTCACCATAAATCATCCCGAGAATCCTCTTCTTGAGAACATTCTGTGTTGCCTTTCTAAAGAAAACGAAGCGAAACCATCTTGTGTGTGCGTGTGGCACATGGAAAGGGAGCAACCTTTTGCCCAGCCAGTAGAGAGCACTGTGTTCAGCCTTCTATAAACGCCACATCTCTTCCTGTTCTCTGTTTGCTCTCCTCTGTTCTTTCCTCGCTGCAGTGAATCAATGGCACACCTGTTCTCCCAGCCTCCCAGTCCCATTGGTTCCTCCCCCGTGGGTACAAAATAATGAATAGATCTGTTTTACTCTTCTTCATTTCAATTGGTGGTGGTTATAATAAAGGATTTAGACTGTGTTTCAAAGGTTTATTTTCTTTTTTTTTATTTGTTTCTCTATTAAAGTGTTTTTATTGAAACTGCTGGTGTTCTGTGTTTTTTTTTTTTTTTTTTCTTCTCCTTGCCAGAAGTACTCAGGAGAAGCCATTCTGTCAAGCTGAGTCACCATCTACAGAAATTATTAAGGGCAGGGTTTGGCTTTATTTTCAAGTGGCAACTGTGAGATCAAACATCTGAGCAGGGAGAGAGACTATGTTCAAGGAGACATATTATGCTCAATGTTACCCCATTAACTGAGTTCTCTGTCTGAGTCTTTGGCATCTGGCTTAGCTGCGCCGTAGTCTCACATTGATCCAAACAGATTTGTTCACCTCTCATAATTACCCTGAGGACCTTGAGAACATTTCATGCTGTAGCATCTTTCACTTCCACGCGCTCTTTCTCACACACATGCCCCACACTTGGGTAGCCAAGGTGGACGATGTTTGCCATTTGGCGACCTACTCTATTTTAGCGTTTTTTAAAATCATTTCAATTTAAATCTTATTCCGTGTGAGAGAACGCTATCTGTGAACATGGAGAGAGATGTTTGTTATTAGCCCCTTTACGTCCGCCCGGTTCAATACCATGTTTGTTTGGTTGGTTGGTTCACGTGCGCTACTCAATAAAAACAAAACCTCCTCGACAAGTGGCTTAACTGCTGTTGTAAAAACGGAATCTTGGGAAACATTTCAACAGTGCTTGCAGGTCCACAGAGTCGACGCATACAGCTGTAATCAAAAGTTCAAATACACATGTACATACCATGGCAGTCTTCAGTTCCAATGATTTTTACACTACTCATTTTTCTCTGATGGAATGAGTGGAACAAAAAACATTCATGAAGTTTGCTTCAAATCTGATTTTATTATTGGTCTACTGAAAAGGTGACAATAAAAAAATACATACAACTTATTGAATAACCGATTTTGGTGATGTAGAAAGCTTTCTTTGTAGCATGGCCCCTGAACTTCTGAGTGGTTCTTACTGATAACAGCTGGTGACTTTTCTGGGCTGATTTGCTTGATGCACTTACTAGACTCGGCCACAAACACTACAATGGGAAAGTGTAAAGAGCTCAGCATTCATTTGAACAAGTCAGATCAGTCACATCAGTCACATGGAGTCATTTCAAAGCAGTCACAGGTCCCAAGATCAACTGTGCAAACAACTCATTGTAAGTATAAAGTGCATGGCACAGTTGGGTCACTGCCATGATCAGGAAGGAAACACAAACTATGACCTGCTGCTGAGAGAAACCTGGTCAGGATGGTCAAGAGTCAACCAAAAACTACCGGTAAGCAAGTCTGCGATGAATAAGAAGCTGCTGGAAGACTAAATACTCTGGGAATTGAAGGCGACTTTCGCAGTGAAAATTGTGACGCTCTCCAAGAAATTAAAGAAGATATTAAGACAACAACTAGCATGTAGATGGGGTTGAAACAATCTAAGAGGAAAAAGAGTGGTAAAAGAAGCTGTGTTAGAAAAAAAAAATTCTACCAAAAGACCCGTAAAGGAGACATAGCGAGACTCCTTAACTTACTTAAAGGTTACGTATTAGGAAAAACACGTTTTCTCTGGTCTCTACATATATCAACTGGTCCTCCCTGAGCCTGCCAACTCCCAGAATGAGGAAAGCAAACGAGTCCTGCATGGACTCTACAGCCCACCCACTGGTAAAACGGCGCTCCTACAGGCTGTTCAGCTCCTGTCATTACGTAACGACGGGAGAGATGTTCATAGGCTGGCCTCCTCTGCGCAATGATAGGAGATATCCGAGAGGGAGGCGCCCATCCCAGGTGAAATTCGGTGTGTCCAGCGGTAAGATAGCAGTGTTTGGCAATGTCGTCTCTCAGAGCTAGACATGCAAATGGCTCTGTTGTTGGTTGTATAAATTAACATAAGTGCCTATATTCCGTCCCAGCTACAGAACAACAGAAAACACAGTGGTTGCATTTCATTTTTAATGACAACGTGCCGGTTACACTTCCTGTTAGCTTGTATGTGTGTGCTTACCACTTCACATTGGACTGATTCAGAAACGAGCCTAAACGACTCTCGTAAAAGGATCAGTCCCACCTATACCGGACCCAGCAACTGCACCTGAGCCACAGGTAAGTGTCGCCACGTTTTGATAGTATTTACAGTTGCCAAAGAACTATAAGTTACCTTTACCATTAGCAGGAGCTAGCATTGGCTACATAATAGCAACTGTAAGAACACATACGAACAAACTAAGTAACATATTCAGACACACTAACTGTTCTAAAACAGATGTACACCTCGTTACCTGGCATACGAGAAGGGAGTTACAGTTTAATAAAACTTTCAGATCTCTGAAAACCCCTCAGCTCCTGTGACTGAAAAGTCATAATTTTTGCAAGTATTATAATAATTACAGAAAAGTGGATATGGATGAAATAACTTCATGTATTTACAGGACATACAGGTACAATTGTTTACACAAAGCTATATCTTAATGTTTATGGGGCATAGAAACAAAAAGAAAAAAAACATAGAACGCAGGACTGTTGCTATGTAAAAGAAATAAGTTTAAAAAAATACACAAGTCCAGGGTAAGACTTCTGGGAAGCTTACATGATGTGTTGCAAGTGATCATTTGAAAGTAGTGGTGGATGCATTGTGTGCAGCAATTATGGTCAGTTTTTCCCTCATTCTACTGTGGTCAAATGAAAACCATCTAAGGAAATCAGCTTGCAAATACAATGCAAACTATACTCACAGACATTTGCAATCTTCCTATAACCTCCGAACAGTGGACCTGGGGTCCGTTTCACAAAGCAGGTTTAGTGAAAACTCTGAGTCTGTTAACCCTGAAATGAGGGAAACTGAGTTTTCCGTTTCACAAAGGGAGGTAACTCAAACCAGAGAAAGAGGGGTAACTCTAGCCTGTTTCACAGAGAGAGGTAACTTAAGCTCTTGGTCAGTTACCATGGTAACATACTCTATGAACCTAACCTGGTCGGGACCAGGTTTTTTTCAACAAACCTTGAGTTTCTCTCTGTCTCCGCCCTCTTTCAGCCACACACGGTATTTGATTTCCTCATTCATTCAGTCAGCAGGCGAGTTTTGGCGTAGTATAGTTCTGCCGTCTGTTTATTGAGAAAATCATTGCAAAAAAAAGTCAGTAGGCCTACATTAGAAATTATTTTAGGTGGCGACTATTTTCACTACCATGGCATGTGCTTTTGATAATGATCCCGTGGATGAAGGTGCAGCATTATTGCGCAGAGAATTAAATATTCGTCGGGAGATGATTATCAGACCGCGCATAGATTTTCTTGCATTTCCAGACAATTATCTTTGTGAGCGGTACCGTTTCACATCACAGTCCATCATTTACATACACAATCTAATCCGTCCTTAGATTTCCACCATTACCAACCGAAGTCATGCTCTCACATCCCAGCAGATATTGTGTGTTGCGCTGCGTTTTTTTGCAAATGGGAGTTTTTTATACAACGTCGGAGATGCAGAGCACTTGAGCAAGGCAAGTGTATGCAGAGCGGTCAGAAAAGTATGCCTCGCCCTGAAACGGCTACCAACCATCTTTATCATTTTCAGCTCCTCTGCCTCTGTTAGAGGTGGCGGTGCTGGGCCACCACCCGTTTACGGGCATCTGCTTTCTTTCTGTTGGCTGAGTAGAAGTCTGTGTTAGTTTAAATATGCTTAATTATTTAACAGAACATGATATAGATGAGAAGACATTTATGTGTGTGAAAACAGTTATGTTGGGGATAAAACAACTGTACAGTCAAACAGCCACTTAATATTTACTTTACAATGTAAAACATGATCAAAATGAGGTACCCCCATGAGATTATGCCGAGGTCTAATGTTTTTATGTTTCATCTTAAGCTGCTGCAAAGTGCGCTTCTCCCCCGTGGGATTGCACCTAAATTAGATAAATTAATAGGCTACCACTCAAGTTTCCCCCTGTAATATTATTGTGATTGCAAAGGACTACATTTAAACTTATGCCTTGACCCGAGCACCAATGTTCTCCCACGCCGTCTCCCTCTCTTTTGCTGCTGCAGCGGCGTTACACTTCCTTCTAAAAACGTGCTCAAACTCACCATATGAGCGCATAAATATTTCTAATTCCAGTGGGTTGAAAAACATAGCCCTCCTCTTCCCCGTTGCCATGGTGACTCGTCGAATCGGGGCTCCATTGATGCTGTCTTTTTATACTTGTGGTGCACGTGCTTAACTCCAGGTGAAACTACTCTGAGTTGATCAAACTAACTCAAATCAGCTGTTCTGGAACCGAAAACTCAGAGTTTCCTATCTCAGAGTAGATCAACTCAGAGTTCAGGGTTAGACTCAGAGTTTGTTGAACCTGCTTTGTGAAACGGACCCTTGGCCTTTTACATGTGTAACACACAAGAATTAGTCCGCCCCTCCCATACAGCTCGTCTGGCTAATGACCAAACAGCCCAGGGTATCAGTGCATGTGGAAACACTGCTTCAGGGATTAGATCCACAGTATGTAGATGTTGTTCTGCGTGTAACTGTGACATTACATGTAAATATGTTTCATACGGAGGTAGTCTATCATAGCTAGCTACAAGCATGCAATGCTAATGGTGTTAGTGTTGTGCTAATACATACAACAGCAACATAAAGAGCTAACTTAAGCTATGTTGACTAAACAATTCAGAGTAATAATACATTTCCTCTACCAAAACAAGCCAGCACATTACCAGTCCATCGTTGTACAGCCACTCCGATGTTGACTGTCGTTTCACCTCTTAAGCCACCAACGTTTTTTTGTGTGTAGCCTTCTAGAGTTCAGCCTTTTAAGATGCAGTATGTACAGCTGGTAATGAACAGTGTGGATGTACTTTCTTTGCCATCCTTGTCTGTGAACAATGAGCTCACGCCACTCTTTTCCTTTACTTTTTCACAACATTTGATATTTTGATTGCTGTCTGGATGTCATAGTAAAAATGCTTCTGAACAGAATTACCAACCCCAGCTTTAAAACCACTGTTACTAAGAACATTTGACTGGGTACCTGAGAATGGAGAAATTTGTGGCCAGTGGCAGTTATTGCTGTGAATCCAAGGAAGGGGGAGATAGACTAAACTGCTGCAATTGCAGGCCACTTAGCTTGCTAAATCAGGATTTCAAACTTTGCGCCCCAATTTTAGCAAAGAGACCAGAAAATGTTCTCCCAGACATTATCAATTTACACCAGACAGGTTTTATCAGACAGAGGCAAACCCAAGACAATATCAGTTGTACCTTACATGTAATCATCACATAAAATATGGACAATATGGAAGCTCTCATTCTTGGATTAGATGCTGAAAAGGTGTTTGACTCTGTCGGCTGTTGTTCAGGTTCAACTTTCATGAAAACTTTGTTAAGACAGTAGAAGTGTTATATAACCAACCAACAGCAAAGATGAGGATTATTTGAACATTATCAAGCTCCTTTGAATGAGAGCAGGGATGCCGGCAAGGATGTCCCATGTCCCTGCTACTATTTGTGTTTTTTATAGAGCCAGTTAGCCAGTGGGCAACACAAAATAAGAAGATACACGGAATTATGATGGCTCAAGGGGAACAAAAAATTGACTTATTTACGGATGACATTATACTATACCTTGGGCACCTCCTTCCCAGATTTAATCACAACCTCGACAGAATCAAATCAAATCTATTCAATTTTATTTATATAGCCCAAAATCACAATGACCTTGCCTCAGTGGGCTTTACAATCTGTACAGTGAACAACATCCTCTGTCCTTAGACCCTCGATTCGAGTGAGGAAAAACTTCACATGTTGATGGGAAAAAAAACCTTTTAACAGGGTAAAAAAAAACAATGGAAGAAACCTCAGGAAGAGCCACAGAGGAGGGATCCCTCTTTCAGGAAGGACAGACATGCAATAGATGTTGCGTGTACAGAAAAGAGCAAAAATTCACAGTTTACAAGTTACATCAACAGAAAATCTGATACAAGTTATGTAAAGTTAGTGGAACCAGGAGACGACTGTGGATCATTATCTGGTAACAGACTAAATACCCACAAATCTCAAATACTGTCGTTAAATTACATCCCCAGTCAATCTGTCAGTGATATGTTTTTTAATAAAATGGGATTCTGAAGTGATGAGGTATCTAGGAGTGAATATACCCCAGAAATTTGTCAAAATTATATTGGTGAATTATGTCTTCTCAATTTCCAGTTGAATCAGATCCATTTCGGAGGAGAATATTACTATTTCTTAGTATAGCAAAGAGGTTTGAAGAAATACAAATTAAAATACTACTAAGTCTTTTATATACAGTATGTTCACAGTCTGAACTCCCAAATGGAAAATGATGGATAAAATGATCTGAAGATTTTGCAGGGAAAGAAACCTTGGATGGCATAGAAGTCTGACAGTCTTAGGAACATCTCAGAGTTGTATAATGGGCTAAACGAGTTGAGCAGAGAGGACACAATTTATATTAAGGAAAAATGGGAAAAGACTGGAAAAGCACACCTGCCCTGTCTTGGAGAGAATTTGGGCGGAGGTATTTGATAAGATTCTTGAAAGTGCCTGCACAATGGATTTTCTGTTGGAGGTCCTGTGGGGGAAAAAAGAAGTAAGTAAGAAACCTATAATGAGAAAATGGTTGACGAAAGAAGCACCCAAGCTTGAAGACTGATTGATGTCATTTGTGATATTTATGCAATGGATTTGTAAGATTTAATTAACAGTGAATGTATTTTCTTTTCTTTTTCTTTTTTACCTTTTTATTTATTTTTCATTTTTTCTTTTACATAAACAAAATCAACTGCACAACAATGCAAGATTCCAAAATGGCAACTTGGGGAGGTGAAAAATAAAGTCATATTATAAAAATGACAAATGGAAGTGGGGCACACCACTCTCATTGCAGCTTTTATCATTGTCCATTGACCCACCTTTTTTTCATATACACAGTCCATTTATGCGATGTTGGTCCAGGGTCCCTGCTTTCATTCTGAGATAGTAAGTCAGTCTTTCCATTGAGTAAATCTCCTCAACAATATCCAGCCACTGTCCTGGACTTGGGGGGTCACTTTTCAGCCAGTTTCTTGTTATGGCCTTTTACATGTCAAGATCAGTATTTTGAAAAGATAAAGGTCTTTCTTTTTTTTGGTACCTTCTGGAGTCAAACCCAGGTACAGTGTCCTGGGGTCCCTGGGTATCCTGTGGGAAAAAAATCTCTTCCAGAATCTGACCTACTCTGTCCCAGAACCCCTGCAATTTTACATATGACCAGAAAACGTGTGTGATTGGCACTCGTCTGCCCACATTGTCTCCAGCATTGCAGCTGTTCACCTGTTTATTTTCAATGTGTGGTGTGATGAAGAAGCAAATTCAATTCTTCCATCCAAACTCCCTCCATCTTTTAGAGCTGGTGGAGGTTTGTTGAGTTCTACACATAGAATGCCAATCACTCTCTGACAGTTTAATGTTTAGTTCTGTCTCCCATTTCCATTTTACAATGAGTTCCTCCCATTTTGTTTTTGTAGACCTCTAAACAACTTAAGAGACAATCTTTACAGGTGTACGTTTATATGCATTAGTAAATACTTCAATCACTTTGTTTCTTTATGCTGAAACTCTTTTGATTTCTTTCTCATAGAAATGTCTTAGCTGTGAGTATCTAAACAGATCACCATAGTCTAAATCAAATTCTCTTTTGAGTTTACAAAAGTTTTGAAAGTTTTCCCCTCTAAGAGTGTACACATCGCTGTGATCCCCTTTACTCTCCACCTTGCAAATGTGATGTCAGTTTCTCCAGGACTACACTGAGATGGAAGAAAGAAGGCCAAATTAGAAGTTTACTGTCTCCTTCTAGTTTATATATTTTTTTAACTATCTCTTACCAAATTTTAAATGTATACTCCAAGATGAGATTTTCTCCCCTATGGTCCGTGTGTTCTAACCCTCCCACCTAACCTGTTTTGAGGTTGAGAATTAACCATATTTAATTCAATGTGCTTTCACCTAGCTTGGTACTCTGGAGAACACTAGTAGATAAAGTATCTCATCTGGGCAACATAATAGTATTCCCTTAGATTTGATACTGCAAGGCCTCCATGGTCTTTGTCAATTTGAAGTGTTTTAAATCTTACCCTTGGTCTTGCTCCAGCCCAGATAAACCTTGATAACTGTTTGTCCCACAGTGAAAACTGTGAGTCTGGGATTCTGACAGTTAAAGATAAAAAAAGGTACAGCAGCCTTGGCAGCACGTTCATTTTCACTGCCTTGATCTGACCCTAGTGTGGACCATTTTTTAATATCTTCCTGTATCTTATCATTTATTATTTTGTAGTTTATTTTGTATATTTTATCAAGTTTCTGACAAATTAACACTCCCAAGTATTTTATTGATTTTGCTTCCCACTTCACTTTATATTACAGCCTAATATATTTACTTGGTGTGTAATTAAAAGGGAGTATTTGTGTCTTAGTTATGTTGAATTTATAACCTGACTTTTGGGCATACTTGTCTAAAGTCGACATGAGTTTAGGGAGTGTTGAATTAGTATTTTGGAGATAGATAATGATGTCGTCCGCAAAGAGTCCTATTAGATGGTCCTCATTTGCTATGCTGATTCCTCTCAACTCTTTATCTTGTCTTATACTCTGTGCTAGGGGCTAAGACAGCATCCCTGGCGTGTGCCTCTGAATAGCTTAAAACTGCCTGTCAGATGGCCATTGATTTTTATTCTAGCAGTTGGGTCTCTGTAAAGAGCCTGTGTGCACCTGACAAATGAATGACCACTGAAGCCTAGCCTCTCTAGCACTCAGTACAGAAAGGGCCAACAGACCCTGTCAAAGGCCTTTTCCGCATCTAAACTGGCCAGAACCGCACTTAGATGTTTTTTATTAATCTGTTCTGTAATACGCAAAGTTCGTCATATGTTGTCTTGAGTTTGGCGTCCCTTATAAAGCCTGTCTGATCCTCCTCAATTAAGTCGGGCAGGAGATGCTCAATTCTTTTAGTGATGATAGATGTAAACAACTTGTAATCTACATTCAATATAGAGGTTGGACAATGTCATGTCACATCATTGTCCGTAACCGTTTTATCCCTTTTATGGGGTCGCAGGTGTGTTGCTGGAGCCAATCCCAGCTGTCTCCGGGTGAGGGAAGGGTACTCCCTGGATGAGTCGCCAGCTCATCGCAGGGCCCTCACTGATGACAGAGGGCCCCATGCAAGGTGCCAACTGCACATCAGGAGCAATTTGGAGTTCAGTATGTTTCTCAAGGACACTTCGACAATAGCTCAGCCAAGCCCGGATCCGGGATTTGAACCAGCGACCTTCCGATCACTAGCCGACCGGCTCTACCCACTGAGCCCCTAGATAGGATTCACAATTTTCTTTATTCAAGGTGCCAACTGCACATCAGGAGCAATTGATGGTTCAGTATCTTTCTCAAGGACACTTCAACATGTAGCTCAGCCCAGCCCGGAGCCGGCATTTGAACCAGTGACCTTCAGATCACTAGCCGACCTGCTCTACCCACTGAGCCCCTAGATGGGATTCACAATTTTCTTTATTCTTTCCTTTTTTTTGGAATGACTGATATCACTGCCTCTTTCCATGATGGTGGTGCCACAGCTTTTATTAGAGTCCAATTAAATGACTTCTTTAAAAAGCTTATACCATTCATTCAGGAAGCCATCACTTACAGGACATTTATTTGCTCTCAGTTTACTGATAGCCGTGTCCAGTTCTTTTTTTGTGATGGGCGTAATTCATTTATCATTTTGAAATTTTCTTATGGAAGGGAGGTCTAATGATGACAAATATTGTATAGTATTTTCATCATCTACAGTCTTGGGCTGCGAGTATAGAGTTTCATAGTAATTTTGGAAGATTTTATAGATTTCTTCTGGCTCATAAGTTATTCTGTTGGTTATAGGGTCTATAATTTTATGTACTGTATTTTTCATTTGTTGAGCCCTAAGGCGTTTTGCCAGAATTTTTGTTGCTTTTGGGCCTGACTTGTAAAAGCTCTGTTTAGTGAATCTCAGTTTCTTTTCCAATTCATTGTTCAGAATATTATTTATTTGATCTTTTAATTCTTTAATCTGGTTTTTCAACCCTTTCCTCATCTTTTGGTTACTGCTCCTCTAATTTTCTCAGCGTTTTCTTTAGTTCATCATATTTTGATCTCTTTAACTTTTTAAGTTAAGCTGCTCTTGAAATGAGTTTCCCTCTCATTATTGCTTTAACTGTGTCCCATGTAATGGTTGGGTTCACTTGACCAGCCATATTGTCCTTTATACATTCGTCAACTTCTTTCTTAATCTCCTTAACAACAGTTTCCTTGTTTAAAACACTGATATTTAGTTTCCACAGTGTACTCTTGTCCGTCATTTAGATGGATAGTTAAATGAATTACATTGTGGTCTGATATATCTGCTGTTCCTATGGAACATTCTCCCACCCTGTGTCTATTTGTAACGTTCATCAAAAAGAAGTCTATTCTGGAATGAAACCGGTGAGTAGCTGAGTAGTGGGTATAGTCATTTTCGGATGCATGAAGGTTTCTCCAGATATCAAACAAAGCTGTCTCTTGAATAAGTAAGTTGGGATCTCTTGACTTAAGCCAATTGTGTCTTTTTATACTTGTGTCTACAGCATACACTGAATGTATTTTCAGTGTAATAAGTGGGTTTACAAAACACATATTAACTGAACACACACACACACACACACACGTGCACACATACACACACACTTACACTTACACAAGCACACACACACACACACACACATAGAACACGGAATGTTACATTTAACATTCTATATAATGTAACATTTTTGCTATGATCAGTCTTTGATGTGTGTGTCTTTGATCTTTTACCTCGATCAAAGACACACTGAACATTCCATGTTAACATTCTATCAGATATTTTATAGGTGGTTCACAAACAGACACTATATTATACGACAATACATTGTGTTACAGTACACCTATTACGTCTAAGAAGCACCATTTGCTAGCGCTGTTTACTTCACTGAACTTTTTACTTACACTTTCAGAGAGATAGGTAGATAGTAGATTGTTGATAGATAATTTTTACAACCAAAATCTCACGACTCACCTTTCAAAAATGAATTCAGATACAGAAAAGAACTTGCGCTGGAGGCTTAGTCGAGCAGAAGAACAACATAAGAACGACCGAGAGGAGTGGTTAGAATCATGTGTTCGTAGCAACCTGCAAATACAGAGTCTGAAAGAGCAGGTCTCCACACTGCAGCTTCAGTTGAAATCTCCAACAAAGAGAGAGATAGAACTAGAGGAAGAATTAAGGTCCAATAAGAATGACGACAAAATGTTGAAAGACACCTATAAAAGGCATAACTCAGTACTCTTAGAGGAGCTGGAGAAATGTCAAGAAAGTCACAAGGAAATGTTGATGGAAATGAAAAAGCAGTATGAAAACCTTAAAGAAGAAAAAATCTGCACAGAGGCAGACCTTCGTGGCAGGCTGGAGCAGCAATGCAAAGCATTCGAAGAGCAGGCACACCAACATCAGTGCCAGGTCAAATTAAAGGATAGACAGTATCATGAGTTGGAGCAGGAGAAAAAGAAGGCCTTAAAGGAAGTCGTTGCAGAAAGAGATGAAGCAAGACAAATGATAAAAACGCTGCAGTCACAAGAAATAGAAACAAAAGAGGCCACTGCCTTTGACAAACGCATTGCCCACCAGAATTTTATACATAGGACAGAGAAATTGCGTAAGGAGATTGCAGAGCTTAAGAATAATGCCAAAAAAGCTCAGAAAAAGATTTCTTCTTTAGAGGAAACCATCAAAGACAAAAACAAGGCAATAGCAAACAAACATAAGGAGTACGCAATTATAGGGAAGGAAAAGACTGATATAAGGAAGCTTTTGTCTAGAGAAGAGGAACGCAATGCCCTACTGAAGATTCAATTAGGTGATGCGACCAACAGCAACAAGCTTCTAAATGGTAAGTTCCTAAAGGCAAATTCTGAACGCATTGAAGCACTGGAAGCACTGCGAGAGGCTGATTTGAAAGAACAGAGACAACAGAAAATAATAACTATCCTTAAAAATAAAATTGAGGGTATTGGCCCAGGATTCAAGGAATTGAAGGACAGAGTCCATCAATTGGAAACCTTTCAGAAAAGATTTCTTGAGGACCTTCAGACATGCATGCCTCTGGTCTTCGACCACAAGAAATTAAAAAGCAGAGTCATTGCCCTCAAAGAACTTTACGTAGACAAGAAGCAACAGGACCTGATGGATTACCACACTGAGGTGGGGTATACTGACAAAATTGCCAACCTCGAGAGAAGGCTCAGTCATTGTGCAAAGATACATGGCACAGTGAAGAATATGCAATTGGAACATGAGAGAGCTAATGCCGAATTTTGTCAGGACAAAAGCTTCTACATCGACACTTTGAATGCTAAGAGAAAAGAGATGACACAGATAAAAGAAGAGCTGAGAGAAACCAAGGAACAGCTCACAGAGGCAACAAAACCACTACGGCAGAGGGCCAGCTCTTGGTTAAGGAAAAAAATCCTCCGAAGTCCCAGAGCTTCCCCAGATGTCGCAGAGGAAGCATCAGATGACAGTCAGGCACCCAGCCTTCCAGAAGACGCAATCCTATCATCACCATCACCATCATCCAGCGAGCCACATCGTTGTACAGATGATGACACAGTCATACTTGTGAGACCTTATGTTGATGATGGTATCCCACAGATTGACGTCTAAAGCTTCACTTCCTTTATAAACCACCTTCACCTTGACAGCTGTCACTCCTCCACCTCAGGACAACCTCTTCATGCCATGTCTCAGTGTGGTAATGTTTGAGCCAAGTCGGAGCAGTACTATGCCAAGACCTCTGTAGACTGACCGTCCTACTTCACCTCTGATTGGTTGGCTTCATTGATTGCGGAGAAGGTCAAGGGAAGGTCAGTGTGTGTGCCTGTGTGGGTTTTCTCCGAGTGCTTCGGTTCCCCCCCCCAACGATTAGTTAGAAGAAAAAATGTTTTAATTTGACTCAAGCATAGAAAATGCAATCATCGAAGCCAACCAATCAGAGGTGAAGTAGGACGGGTCTCTCTCTCTCTCCTGTGCCTGTGTGGGTTTTCTCCGAGAGCTTCGGTTCCCCCACAAAATAGTACATTTAAAAAAAATAATAATAATAATTAATAATAATAACGATATAGTTATACTAATTAATAATATGTAATATCTGAAAATAAAAATCAATGGATAAAAATAAAACAAAAAATACTGAGCTTCAACTTTCATTTCTTAAGTCTGTATATTTTCTGTATCTGCTGTACCTTGTTTGCTTACAATGATTGAGACTAGGAGTGTAACGATTCATCTACTGCATCGATTAATTGATTTATATTCCTATGATCCAACTACATCGATCTCTACTCGGCAAGTTGGCTTTCCAGGCAACACACACTTACACTCTTGAAATGGTAAAGAATCGATTCTATCGTACTAGGAAATTGCACATTGGATTTAAGCATGGCAAACTTTAAGGATGTGTGTTTTTTAGCACTTTTAATGATAAAGACATGTTAAATGTTACTCGATTCAGCATGCCTGTCTGTGATATCATTGGCACGTGCTGGCAGCAGCGCGAATCTTAGCACTGCAACAAAACGTAGCATGGCGGATGGCGGAGGAGACGGCGAGTGTGTGGGGAAACACTTTGGCTTTTGCAAAGACAGCGATGTTCTAATTATGTTGCTCGCTGTTTGTAGAATATGTAAAAGCCAAGTAAAAAAACACGGCAACACGATTAATCTCTCCAACCACCTACTAAGGCGCCATGGGATTTCACACACTGCCGACCGTCCAGGCACCTCTTGCAGTGTTACTGCTGCAGCAGCAGTGCAAGGTAACGTCAGCTCTGCAGAATGTTGATTGCACTCCGTTTTTGGGATTGCTATTGTACTCATTTTGTGTTGTAAACAACAGCAGAAGTAGCAGGTACACCTACTGTTAATTCAACCTGAAGAAATGTTGGTTGCACTTACTGTACTCTTTTTATATTGAAAATGAGAGCAGAAAAGGTTAACCTCCTGGTTGCACTTGATTCAAATAAAAGGTTAATACATTTGCCATTAATTGTTGTTTACTTGTTTATATCCATAATCAATTCAAACCTGATTCCCTTACAAGAAACAACAGGGATCAAGGAAACTTCACCTGTATTGTCCAGTATCCAGGTATTTATTTTACAGTTAGACTGGTTGAATTTTTGGCATTAAAGTTACTGAATCGATTTCAAGTCACTGAATTGTATCGGATCGTATCGTTTTAAATGAACCAAGAACGTCCTTGAATCGTATCGGCAACCAGGAATCGTGATACAAATCGAATCGTTGTTAAAATGAATCGTTACAACCCTAATTGAGACTGACTTCACTGGTGCAGCAATGGGGCGCTGATTGTAAAGTTGTGCATGCTTAGATAAACGCAACTATCCACATTTAAAAAAACATCATCGATACTTTTGACTAGATTTACAGCAATATGTTATATTGTGAACTTTGTGACATTTACGTCTCCTGTAAAAATATGATGTCAATGTTAAATCTAAATGTTAAATGTTAAATCTAAATCTAAGTGTTGAATCTAAATCTAAATGTTAAAGAGTTACATCTAAAAATTAAGATTAAAAAAATGCTATTTATGTTTAACATTTATATTTAGATTTAACATTTAGATTTAGATTTTACATTTTACATTCAGATGTAATATTGAACATTTAGATTTAGATTTTTTATTTATATTTAACATTGACATTATATTTTCACAACAAAGTAAACATCTCAAAGTTCACAAGTATTGCTGTAAATCTGGTCAAAAGTTAGATCAAAGAATTCACATGTTTTTTAATCGTGGTTTGTTACTGAATGTGGCTAAAAGTTGCTGTTTATTTTAGCATCCGCAACTTTATGATTGGCACACTAAACACACACCTGCTAAATACCCAGCACCAAACTTTATGTTGACAGAGGTAGAGAGAAGACTCATTTTAAAGGGCCATGGGTGTAATGAGGCTTAATGAATAACACTCCCGATATTGAAAAAATATAAAATATTGCTCATTCTCAGCTTCATAGTTTAATTTTGGGTTATTACTAGAATAGGTTTTACATGCTTTAGTGCTAAAAAAATACACCACTGTTCAGTGCCTCAGCACTCTTCTTTCTCTTCTATCCGAAATGCTCTGTTTTATCTCCTATCTCTTCATGGCCTCTGTCTCGAATGCCCAGTCTCCTCTGATTGGTCAGCTCACACATGCCTGACTCAGCAATGCAGAGCAGCTCTGCTAAATTTATTCTTACATTTCAAACTGGCCGCTAGGCGTCAATAAGGCAAATGTGTGACATGGTGACTTAGTGTGATGTCAAGAAGCCCCAGAACTAAAGCCAGATCTACTGATGAGGCTTTCAGGGGCAATGTTTTCTGTGGGAGAGGAGACCTTCTGTTGGTGCAGATTATGACCTTTTGAACTTTCGAAAACGTTCTCACGTGAAAGCAAAGAAAACAGGCAAAAAACACAAAGTGATCACAGACAAGTTTGTTCCAAAGATTACCAGGGTTTAATTTTCATTACAAAGTTATAGAACATAACACACACACACAGACACAGACACACACACACGCACACACACACACACACACACACACACACACACACACACACAGAGACAGAATTTAACGCATTCAAAACATTGTTTAATTGCATTCCATATTCAATGAAAAAAGACAAAAACATAAGACTAAGAATATATAAATTCATGTCAGCAGTTAACAATACTAGTAGTTTCCCTTTTTGATTGTATTTTATTTAACTTGGTTCTTAGTCAAACATATCAAAAACAAGTCAAGTCAGAAGAAAAATGAACTCAATGGACTTTTGCCTCTTACATAAGAAGGGTTGCAGATCCAACATGGGGGTTGTATGATCTCCGTTCCACTCAGAGAAAATGCCAAACACGAGCTGCTGTTTCAGATGGATCGTGGCGATGAATGAAAATGAACAGAGAATTTTTTGTATCGGTTTGCTTTGGGAGCTGTCAACAAAAAGTAAAAGGCCTTGTATGTGCACCTGCTAGAACTGAACCTTTTCCAACATGATCAGTGCTGCAGACTGTGTGGGTGTTTAGCATTCAGCCTGCCACACACGTGCGCACACGCAGACACACAAACCTGCTCTGTACTGCTGCTTGAAGTCGGTCATTTATTCAGAAAAGTTCTTACTTTAATGGGACATACTTCACATGTCAAGGTTCTTTATAAATCTTGGAAATGTACAACTTAATGTGAGAATACATATGTTTACACTTCTCCTACTTGACTAATATTTCTTGTATGTAGGTGATTCCTTGAGTGATGCCATAGAAAAATCAACAAACGCACATTAGATATGTACAATATATCATACATAATGCATTACGTAAAATCTCTTATAGTAGATGTCAGACCATTACTGTATACAGTATATTCTCAAAATGTAAATTCATCTAAATAAGTTGTATCTGTTTAGCTGAGGTTAAGCTAAAGTTAAGCTAAAGATGTAATTTGGGAAATACATAATGTTAATATATTTTTTGTGTATGTGCTGATCACACTAGTGTACAAGTGCTAACTGATAGTGGCTAATTGTGTTTTGCCGGGGTTGGCTCTTACTGAGAAGTGTGGTGGTTTTTAGGCCTCAGGTCAGATTTGAGCTGATGTTTCCAACATGAAGCATGTCTGAGGAGGTGTTGGACAGGACTGCTATATTCTTCCCAACATGATATGGAAACATTCCAAACTCTGACAAAAAGGCCCATTTTCAAGTTGTAGTTAGGTTAATTTCCCATCATGGATATGGTCCAACCACACCCAAATGTGCTTCTTTCGTCATGACCTTAACCTTTTCTGGCCAGCTCTTGTTCTTGAAATGAATCTAACATCTGTACTCAAAACAAAAGACGCAGTCAACTCTCATCCTGTATTCATCTATCTGTCTAGCTTCTCACTCCACTTGATCCGGTTCGGCGTCCATGCAAGTCTCCCAAGGATTCCTTGGCATCTGGGGCATGGATAGGACCAAGAGGGCAATACCGGTGAGGAAGAGGAGGACAAAGGCGGTGCAGGCGCAAGCGAAGGACCAAGCATAATAGTATTCAATCCAGATTGTTTCCTCGCTCTCGATCATGCGTTTCACTGACTGTCGCATCACTTCCAGTGAGATGAAGGCACAGAGACCTGGGAGGGAGAGGCGGGTAAACAGGATGTGACAGTAAAGTAAAAGCTGCTTGAATGTTGTAAGAGCGGATTCAGTTTTCTCAGACTGTCCCTTACTATAGCACCCATAGATACTGTACCCCCTGTTTTTTGTGCGGCTGAATAGTTGTGACATCACAACCTTACAGAAGTCCTGACAGCTCATTTGAAGGTAGTCTCTGAACATGGCTGAGTGTGTTTCACTGTGGATTTTGAAGCTTACACTATATATATAGCAATAAGTTTTGCTTTGTAATGAATATATATTTTTTAATAAAGACAGAAAATCTCCCTCTCAATATGCAAACATTCTTTAGTTAACTGAACCCACCTGCAAATGCGAAAAACATGCCAGCAGGTTTGAGAAGGTAGTCTCTTCCTTTGCCTTTACCGGTACATGACCCCACCAAACACAGAGAGCCCAGGATCATGAAGGCCAGACTGAAGATGGAGATGGCAGCAGCAGAAATGTTGTACTCTGGAAAGAAAGAGACATAAATGTGCTTCGGAAATGTCCTTTACAAAAGAAAATGGCAACACATATGTAAGGTCCACAGCTAATTTCAAATCATCACATTACATTCGTATCATATTATTTCAGTGAAGCCACAGACCCTCTCTGTGTTTTTTTTTGTGTTTTTTGGCCTTTTATGGCTTTATTGATAGAGCAGCTGAAGATATGACAGGAAACAGGGAGAGAGAGAGGGGGAGTGACACGCAGCAAAGGGACCCAGGCTGGGAGTCGAACCCGGGTCCGCTGCAGAGCCTCAGCACATGGGATGCGCGCTCTACCCACTGAGCTAAACGGCGCCCCTGACCTCATCTGTGTTTTGATAAGACAGAACACACGATCTGAATCCACCATTTTATGTACATTCTTTTTGATTTAAGAATACAAATATGTCAACTAGGGGTCAGGAGAGCACACAATGAACCTGACATTTTCTTTCAATTAGTAGGAAAACACTACTTTCACAATTTTGGGCATTAGGCTGTTCAAATAAGGGCTTTAGTTGTTGTTTAATTTAGACAATGTGTTGGCAGCTTTTTTCTTTTTTTAGATGAGAACACTTTGAAACACTGAAGACATTGTTTTATCACACCCTAATTTGTTTTGCATTTTTAGGCAGTATGTTATCCTGAAAGAATTAGGATTAAGATTGTTTTGGATGGAATCATTTCCTTTGACTGTATATCTTTGGAGATCTTCTTTACCAGTCATTAGTGTCTGTGTCGTTTAGGCTTAAAGAATAATGCTCGCTTTATTCTATATTTTCATTTGTCAACAATTCCAAGAAGGGATTATTTCATCTCTACCCTGCCTGTTGTACCCACAAATGTTATTTTTTAGTCTTTAGTTATTAGAAAGCTCTACTCAATCAGGAGTATAGTGCATTTGTTCAGGACCGTTTTCAGCAGTGGAAAACACATTTGGTCCTTTTGGTGAGTTTTTACAGCAGCAGGCCGAGCATTTGGGATCAACAAGGGCTAAATTGGAGTCCCTGTGTTCATGGTAATGAAGGAACATGTAACTCAGTGTAACAGTTTGTATGACAGAAGTTCCTCAAAAAGGACTTTAAAAACCCAAAGAAGTTAGCATTTCTGCGCTTCCAGTTCACTTGTCTTGAAGTCAGTAGGGTTTCTGAATTAGTCTCTGGTTGTTGATGGAACCAGGGCAATGCTAACTTCTGGGTTACCCTACAGAAATATGTCACCCATTCCATTGCTACCTTGATTCTGTTCCTTTCATCATTTTGTCGACTATAAGAAAAATACAGAATATCGCCAGAATTACCCTTTCACCCTTTGTGCTCTAAAGGCTATGATCTTTACATTCAACATGCAAATATACTATATGTCAATAGTATAGTATAGTAAATAATTTTTTCCTAGTGTTCACAGATACACTGTGTCTTTGTAACAGGACCAGCAGCTGGCTTGTTTTTTAGAGCAGAGAGGTGGATGGGATGAGGGGCCTTTGATCTGCCGCCTGTTCGCCTGTGAACTGTGCCCAGAGGAGAGGCACTCCTTTGGGGAAAGGGAGCCTTCATCTCCTGCTGGCAGGGGAGGATGGACCGCATCCTGAAAACTCTGTGTTCTCTGAGATACTGCATGTGTGTGGAGCTCACTAGCTGAAGTTTCTCAATAGCAAGAGTTAAAGGTAGACATCAAAGATACTAATGTTACAGGGCTTACTTAACTGGACTGATGAAGGATCGGTTCAGTCCGGAGAAACATGAGATTGACATATAAAAAGTGAGTATGCAGTGCAGAATATTTGTTGTTTTTTGTCTGATACATCAATGTATCTGTTATGAAGTATATTATTACATAATGTATTGTAGCTTTGCTCTTTATTTGTATGTATGTAGCATTCATGTGTAAGTCTGCAGTGTATTTTCTGTGTATAAAGTCTGTTTACTTCCCTCTTAGCTGGCTCGGAGCCGTGTGAGTGTTTGTTGTCATTGTCTGTTTGTGGTGTGGTTTGCTCATATTGTAAAGATTTAAGTATTTACACAGGGGGCCCATAAAAAGAAGTGTGCCTCCTCTCACTGAGCCACCCTAGGTTGAACGAATGGTGAATGACTGATTGTGCTGTAAAATTAAAAAGTTGAATTTACTTTGAAAAGCTCCAGAAACCGATTACAACAGGATTACCATGTGAAGGAGACTGGCACCCTATCAGATTTTACAGTGTGGACAGTTCTCCAAAGTCAGAGGACTCCTTCCAGCCCAGTTGCCAACAGCATGTCAGCAGTTAACGTTTCTGCAAACCGCAGGTCAAATTTGTACGTGTCATAGGCTATGTACGTATTGAAATTTGGTGTTGGTGAAGTAACAGGCGAGAGGGTTGCCAAGCCAATGACGTTCTCCAACACTTATAAGTGTGAAGCAGTGGATATATTAAAAGAGACCTTTGTGACATCTCCAGTAATGTGTGTACTGACTAAAGCAGCCATTTTAAGCCATAGTATGACCCTTTCCTAACCTTTACTGAGGGGTTTTCGTGCCTAAACCGAACCAGATCATAAGCACAGTGATCGAAGTGATAGAATTGAACATTAGACCTGAAGGAAGGTAAAGTTGCAGCATTCAGAAATGTTTCATCATTTCTTTTTGCATAAGCGTACAATGCCAACATGTATTCTGTGGAATGTGTGACTCCATAAGACATTTTGCATAGTTTACTTATGTTTGTAAAAGCATTGAAGACAGTCCAAAGGTCCATGCTTCTTTAACTTTTACCATCAAACTCCCAATGGCATATAAGAGTCTTCCTGTATGTATGGTGGTGCCTGTCGTCACGTACATTCACTCTGTTCATTTCAACTGTATGCACCATTATGGTATTACCAAATGGCTCAGTCTAGAGTGAATAATGCTATATGGAACTATATGGTCAGCATTGTGATCATTCCAGCAAACTTGCCCTCAAGGCCTAGCCATCAGCAGTGGGATGCTATGTGTGTGTGTGTGTGTGTGTGTGTGTGGTAGAGGGTGGGGGAGGGGTACCCATGAATGCTTGCATCAGTCTCGTTTAGGGTGTGGGGGTGTACGACTTCATGCATGAGACTCACATTTACACCCCAATAATTGATTCTGACAGTGCTCCACATGTGCTCGGGCCCCCTAATGCACATTACATGGGAGGGCTGTCATACAACATGTGCTGGCTGGGCTCAGCTGTAACAGGGTCACTGAAGAAAAGGATGTAAGGAATGGAAGATAGAGGGAAAGGGGGCTGGGACAAACGCACATGAAATGTGTGTACAGTGCATGTGTTGCACTGTTCCTACTGTAATTCCCCGTATATTATACACTATCAGCCCTGTATCAGTACGCACTGTGAGTTCTGTGACTTGCTGAGTGAACTATGACCCCCAGCTGGCAACCATCATAGAGGAAGCAAACTCAAATGAACTGTTGCATTTTAAAAGAGCATTTAGTATGTACATTAAAATGTATTTGAACATTGCTGTAATTACCTGTGGACCTGGATGTCATCTGTGGTCTTAATTCTGCCTTGACCGTAATTTTTAAAGAAGAAATTGTGCTGCAAATTACTGAACGTACTTAGCCTAACACATCCCATATCACAGTGATTTGGGGTCAGGGTTTCATTATCGCTCATGAAATGCTGGACAGCTGTCACCAGCTCAGATCAGCTATATTGATGTATAAAAGTGATAACAGGGAAGGTTAGCAGGATCAAAGGGTCGTGATATTAAAGTACAACGACATCTAAGCATCTGTTACTTGATCAAAATGAGCTGAAAATGGGTATTTATGCTTTCAACACATGCAGAAAGTTTTTCAAAGACATGATGTGAGACATGGCAATTATAACCTATATAGGCATATATAATTTAGCCAGTTGGACAAAGTGTGAGGAAAATATAAGGGAAAATCAATTTGCCTTTCACCCATAACTTCTCATGCAGGTGAAACTGTCATTAACAGTTTTGCCTGATATGACACTGATGGTTGCAGTAGGAAAAATGAATGAAAGTCTAAACCCGCAGAGCAGCAGGAGAGGTCAACTGTTCAATTACCAATAATAGAAACCTACCTTTTTGTGTTTTATATTCAAAGATTTCAGCATCCTGTCCTGGAGTGAAGTGTCTGAAGTAAGTGCAGTTTTCCTCTGTGAAAAGAAAGATGATGGGAATTAGTTCAGAAATAAATTTGCATTTGTTTTTCGCCACTCGACATATTATACTTCAACTAAAAAGGGTGTTATATGTGTGCAAACAGCTGCCTATTTACTTTCACAATTCTATTAAAGCCCCACATACTTTACACCACTGGCCGCACCCCACCTGCTTTGATATATCGTGTGAATATGATACTTCTATTGAGCACTTAACTCTGTCTCAGATCTATCTGACAAAAGCATCTCACAGACTGACACCATCAGAATAATATTACCACTGAAATGCTTGCATGATACTGTGCAGGCCCGGTTCTGCTTTATGTGCTTTGACTGTCAAAGTAAAAATGGAACAGCAGACATCCCATTCAGTTTTTCTCAGACGAGCAGACGAGGTGTTAAACCTTAGGGATTTGCACAAATAAAGCCAGGACGCTTTATGTGATCACAGGGTGGTTTTTCAGAGTAAATATTCTCTGATGCAATGCCAGGTGTAAAAAAAACCACAACAAAAATGAAACAAGAAGAGTTGAATTGAGTTTAGGAACGGGCTCTATTTTTCCCATTGAATCTTGATCAAAGTTGACTTGTCACGTACCACAGACTTTCAGTTGGGGCTTAAAAATGTATAAATGGTTAAAAGAAGTTGATCAAATGCAGACGAGGATGTTCACACTGAACATCTCAGGCTTCACTTCATTTTACATGTGTTTCTGAAAGCAGAGGAATGTTTGCTGAAAGAGTGAGAATGTTAATGTATGTAACACCAAATAAGCTATGTCACTTCGTCTCACGCAAAATCAAGTGGAGCACATCAAACCATCTTGGTTATGCTGCGAGACCTCCACACACGCATGTTCCTAATCCCCTTTTCCATACAGTCTCACCATGGGACATCGGTGGAGTGCTTTCATGTGAAAACATGTAGTGCTGCATGGTGTCATATCACGGGTAGAGCTTGAGGACCCATGCTGGGATGGTAGATCATTTTCCTGTGTACCCTGGAAACCATGCAAAAAGCTTGAGGGGGTGTGATGTGGCCCTCAGTGGAGATAACATGTGCAATTTGATATAATACGCACAATCAACATTGCTGAATCATATTTTTTCCTGTCCTCTCTAATTGAAAGCTTTTACTGCTGTGTGTCATATTGTGTTTCCCCGCACACACAAAAAACATGTTTTTATGAATGAGGACAACAACTGGCCATAGAAAAATAAAGTAAAACAAAGGTTGTTACTAAGCAACAAACTCCACTGTTTTCACCGCAGAAGGCACATATGAGCAGTGCGATAGTGGCTCGTCAGTTAGTTGTACATCAGAGCCAAACCTTGCATTTAAAAGGGAGGCTGAAAAACGGATCCTTCAACTTCACTCATTTCCCAAAACTGTGAATATTTATGCGTTTAAGGAAATACAAATTACCCCCTCAGTCTACTTAACCCGCTCTCTGTAACTCTTTCAATAGCAGAAAACATGGTCTCATCTCAGGGTGAGGTAAGATTTATTTTTAAGCTTAAGAACTGCACTAACTCTTCATTCACTAAAACGCATATCTGGCTTGTTGTGCATGTGTAAGTGGAGCCTCTCAGCATGTATAAGGCCTTAAAGTGGATGTTTTGAGCTCATTATTTGTATCACGCAGCTTTATTTCCACATGGGACTGTGTGTGTTGCCTAATTAGATTTTTTGTATCATCTTTAGCGTGCAATCTTCAACAACGACGAGAGGACAAACTCATGGTCGTAAATTGATAGGTATTCAACTGTGGAAAGACAAACACACACACACATACACACATCACTGCACCACTTACTTGTCCTCATCCTGCTAGGCTCTGCTGACAAGCTCTGTAAAGCCTCTCTTCTTCCTAATAGGGCAGTCCGTCAACTTTCCAAGGATCAGGTGAGGACATCAGATTAGCTACGGCAGGGGCTGAGATTGGCCCAAACCTCTGGACCTCTTACTGTATTTTGTCAGTTCTATTTGTCTGTGGCAACCTTCCACATTCTCAGCTATCACAAGTGACGATAACCTCATTTATTAACACAAATGTACGTGCCATGAAAATTACACACTCACTGTCTACAGGTGTTGATGTGTTTGGCAAAATCTATTAATCCGAATAGATTACATTTGCATTCACTCTACATTTTTAACTGTGATACCGGTAAAGTTCTTATAATTTGACCTGCTCAGCTGTCTACAATTTTCTCATAAGTTTTCCAGCCATGTAGCCAGCCCAGTTTACGCTCACTGTCTTGTTGATTTCTGGCTCTTTTCTTTTGTGCTCTGGTGTCTTTTACCTTTATATTTACTTGGACCTATACATGCCTGCCCGCTTTTTACTGGGCTGCCGGCCTGCCTTTTTTCTGGCATGATTTTTCGAGTTAAGCAGGATGTTTTTTAGGTGAAAACCTTGGTTTTCTTGAGTCTTTTAAAATCTTGCTGAAAAGAAACTATGAGTTTGCCCAGTTGGTTGTAATCTAAAGGGACCATTCCTTGCTACCTCTGAGGCACATTCTGTCATTTCAGTTTTCCAAATTAGCTGGCATCTGGCCTGGTAGCCTCCAGCTATCAACCCTGCTAGCTACCAGCCTGCAGTCCAGTCAACTGGCCTTGGGTTCGTTAGCCTGAGGCCTGCCTGTCCTGAGCTGGCTAGCCAACACCTGCCTGTCCTCATCCTCTATCCCTTAAACGCTATGGTTGTTCTACGGACATGTTGAGGAGCCACCAATGTGGTCACCTTTTGAAGAGACTCACTTTGCTTTTCATAGAGTACCCTGAGTCCCATTACGAAGGTGTGATACCCAAGGCCATCGGCTTGCACAGCTGCCCAGGACCCAAACCTGACCTACAGCTGGATCATCAGGTACCCACCAACCTCCAGAGCAGTCCCACCTATATTGTTTCTGAGCAGCTTCATCTACCTTCCCTGATCCCAGTTTGTCAGCTTAATGTCACCTCCATCCCCGCCATCCAAGCCCCAGGCTGTCTGCCTGAGTTTAATTGCTCCATCTCTACCCTGCCCTCAGGCCATCAGCCTAAAGAGTCCTGCTTCGCCCTGGCCTGCTTGACCTTCCTCCGGGTCGTCTACCTGAGGTCTCCCGCTCCGTCCTTGTGCATCTCGGTAAGCTGTGTCCGCATTGTGCATTTGGGTCCCTCCTCTGTTGCCACTCTGCCTCGCTGTTGACAATTTAGGTGTAAAAGTCATCACTAGCAATTTACCATCCACACATGTTGTGCCTATCCTTGAGTTGGTATGTCATTTGAGTGCCTATAAAGTAGTTCCACACACCTTTAAGCCTATGCAGCCCATCCCTAGGGATGTAATAGTAATCTGAGTTGCTGTGTGGGCTGCAAGGAAACGTGAATCTGCAGGAAAGTCTTGTGGGAACAGGTTGGTGGGAGAGCCACAGAGCTATGCCAGACTCTTCCAGGCGGCCCCGTCACTCAGAGGAGTGCTGGACTTGATGTGAACACTTGACCCTAATGGCTTCCACCCAAGACAGCTGAGTATTTACGTGGCTTATATTTATAACCAGAACAACTGCTTGCTGAGCAGTTTACACAATATTATTTTAAAAATCACACCTTTTCTCTACCTTGAGACCACAGTGAGTACAAAATTCCAAGTGTTTGCAGTTCCTTTATTAACTTAACAGGCAGAGCAGCGAGAAGCAGCTTTGAATCTGATTTACAGCTCACAGCCACTGAGAACGACGGTATAAAAAGAGATCCCATATGAAAGCAGGAAAACTCAGGGTAGATTATAACACATAAAACTAAATCAGACTACTGATCAATTTTTTTAATTGCATGACACTTTCTTCATTTGAGGTTAAGCAACAGATAACATACATAAAGTTCTTGTGAGATCACCTCACAATCCGCAGTGATCTAAACAACAGCTCAGCTCATATTTTCCAGATGAGTGTCTCACCTCACACACTGTTTAAGTCCTGCTTTGGATCAGAGGTTGATACCTCTCTGAAGACATTTGGATATGTAAACAATAATGTTCCTGTCCAAATACAGCTACTGGGCTGGGAGAAACCCCTGGAGACTGACGGAACATCTACACGATTTGCTTACTTATTAAATAAAGTCTACCAAGGTGGTCATCACAAATATTATACGGTTATATACTATAAAAACTCACTTTTATAAACAAATGTTTACAGGTCACTGTTGTTGCTGTTTGTGTTAACTCAAACTTGCAAATTAAGGCTCCAGAAGCATTTGCCACCTGTCGTGGCAATCTGATGAATTCCCTGCATGTCTGGGTGGGCTGAGCTGATTTAATATATTCAGCACATGCCTGCCATTACAGCACCAATGAACCAGCCTTAGGCATTTCATCTGCTCCTGGAATGGCCCTATAGTGCGGGCAGTTTTTAGGAATCCCAAGTGTCTAACAGCCGTTAGGACATATTTTCGGGGGAGTCTTTCGCTGTTGTGCGCTGGATAATGGTGTTGGGAAGTTCCAGGCTAATTGACAGACACCAGTCAAATGACCGGTTTCTCAGATAGCAGTCAATGGACCAGCAGAGTTGCTGTCATTTAAGAGATGAGTGACTCTCACCAAGGAATCGAGACGTTAGCCACTGCAACGTCTTAACAACACGGTTTATATCTATTTTATTGTATTACAGTCTGCTTTGATTCAAGCAGCTTTAAGAGCAAGTATTAATACCACAGTGTAAACACATTATGAGTACAACTCTTATTCTTGATTTGGACTATTATTAGTAGTCCCTTTTAGAGTGTTTAGAGCATGCTACAATAAATGATTGGACTTCTGACTACTGACTTGCGTGAAATATAAAATTGTTATCTGCAAAGTAACAAGTAAATATTATTAGTATCTATTTGTGCCAGGATGACTGAACTGCCCCATTTACAGAGATGTTATTAATGTGCAAAGTCCTTGTAACTTAAAACCATCTAAAATCAAAAAGATAAAAGTACCTTGAATATGTGGTTAGGTTAATGCAGGAATATAGTCCTTAAAAGTTTCTCTTAAAGTGGAGTTGAGGGATAGAGCATCGGGAAATAAAATTGTAATGCTTTATTTCATGGATCCTGAGACCCATTTCATTGAAAGTGTCCTGGAAGCATGTATAAGGCCTTGTGACTAATTATGAAGGAAATTGAGACAATATTTCAAGACAGAACCCTTTCACTAACCAGCATTTTATGAGTAAAAGCTGGATAGAGTTTACAAACAGTTGTTGAGTGACTGGTGAAACTGTGACTCATTTAGACCAAAGTTAAACATTAAATCATGTGGGGGAAATGTTATTCTTCATATCTATTGAATTATACAATGCCTTTCATTTGCAGCCAGAAAGAAATACACATTGTACATATGAATTCAGCCGAACTGTTACGGTGAACTGTTACTTTAAGATGGTAACTTTTTGGGATACTTCTGGAAATGACTAACTACATTGCAGATAATGGATATTCTGTATAAATTACACAGCTGTTTTGCTAGAAAGCACATCTTTAAACAGAAATAAGGCACCGAGCACTGAAATCAGCTGTGATTTCTGCTGTGAAAGCTCATGCCTGGGCATGTCTGGACAAATTCAGTTATCTTCTGCGTTCTGGTCAACCATCCTCTCAGGGCGTTGTCATTTGGTCTGGTCTGCCTGGATGCTGTCTCCACTCTAAGCCTCTGGTTTATTCAAAGTAGGGTTGGTGGGGATTATCACCCAGCTGGCTCTGGCTCTATTGTGGACACCACAAGATAGCCTAAACATCACCCAGGTTCAGAGACTAATGCATATGTGAGTAATTTCAACATCACTTATGACTGACATTGGAAAAAATTAACGTATTATTGTATTAAAATCAGATGTTTAAGACAAAAAATCAACTATGTCGTCACAATCAAATAAAGTTCATTACGTTACTTAAGGCTGTGTGCGTGCAACTCAGAATAGGACCTTTCTTCTATTTCACAAGGAAGTTTGTAATGTCATATGACATGTCTACTGATCCTGCATCAGGGCCTCTATTCTTAGAAGCTTCATACCTCCGAGCTCTGGGCCGGATTGCACAGAAGCACCACACAGTCACAGATAAACACTATTCATACGATATGGAACTACGCCTTTGGACAAAATGTTAAAGCATGAGACATAAAGTGAGATTTGCCTTTCAGCTTTCTACAGAACATCCTTGCTCGGATTTCCTCTTACCTCCAGGAAGGCTGATGGGTCCGCAGGTGTTCCCCTCCTTGTAGTGTTCCTCGCTGATGTAGATATGCTTCTTGCACAGCCTCCACAGGCCAAAATGGGCCGCCTCGCAGGTCTCATTGATTTTGTTCACCTGCGGGCTGAGCACTGCCCAGTGGTCCGTTACCACCGCTGTGAACATACAAGCCATACCCACCATCAGCACGAAGATGGCAATCTTTATCTTTGTGCGCCTGTGCATGTTTCCAGGTGATGAGATTTCTGTTCAGTGAATATTCTTCCCCTGATATAATATGAAAAAAAAAAATCTAGAAAAACTGGTTGTTCTGCAGGCTGGACTCGCCCGTGTCCCGGGGGCTTCTTTCCTCAGTGACTGCAGCAAGCTTCCCACAAAGTGTCTTCTCTTTTTCTCTCTCTGCCTAAGACTAGTGTCTTCTCTCTGCGCCTGTGGTTTCGAAAGGGAAAGGGGCCAGACTGCTCTGTCCTAGTTTCAAGTCCCCTTTTCCCCGTTCAGTATGACTTGCTGTACAACTGAGGGGCTGCAAGTTTAGACTTACAGCTGTTGAGGTAGATCAGGAAAGTTGATGACCAAACCAACTGCCTGCCATGGTGGGCAATGGGCGTGGGGGTTGCCGCATGTGTTGGTAGGTGCTGGGCTATGAGGGGAGGGGGTCGGATGCTATAAATGTGGCCGGTGAGTCAAGCTGTCAGGCTGTTGGCTTATCTGGTTACAGCACCAGTGGATGGAGATGTGTGAGGTGCCATGATAAGTAGATATACACAGGCTCTCTCATCCAATTTTACATGAACACTTTGAAAGTGGACATTTCAGCCTTGTGGGAATAGTTTTCTGGTGTTTCTAGTTCCCATCCATCTACGGTGACTGTGTTTTCAGCATCTGCCTCACCATGGGACCGCCTTGGTGTGGATTTGTCTCTGTAAACTATTTATAAGGACAAGTGGATGTGTTTATAAAGAGCAGCAGCCAGGCTCCAGCTGTCACACAACAGTGTAGTTTCCCTGATGGAACAATACTGACTTTAGTAATTCCTGCCAGAACGGCCATCTGACACTGTGTTTTATAGTCCAGATAGAGTTTAAAATGATCTGAACTGTTTCTTTATTGAAATGCTGACTGTAAGATCTCTACAGTGTGAAGATAAAAACCGCTCCCATCACTTGTGTGATCTTCTGAAAAGCTGGTTTCAAGTCAGGGCATTCACCTGAGTACTGTCCTGTTTAGAATATTTTCATGCAACAGCTTATTTTGTATTACAGGGTAATATGAGTGGAAAAGTTTCCAATACTAATGCCCAAGAAACAAGAATACCTATATCTCACTAACAATAGAAAAACCCACAAGCTTTCATAATGCTATGCAAAGATCACGAAGAAACTGCATGGAGGAAGTGTGTTATATAGGTCAAAGTCAACACCAACAAAAGCTCCTCTCTCCCACAGAAAACACTGCTCCTGAAACGCCTCATCAGTAGTCTCGCATTAAATTCTCTGACATGTGATATCATGCAAAGTCAGACATCTATCAGACTAGCGGCACGTAAGAATTGATTTAGCTCAGCTGCTCTGTTGTTGTTAGCGGTGCTGGCTCAGGCTTGTGCCAGCTGACCAATCAGACGAAATTGGGTATTCGGGAGGGGGGCACTGAAAGAGACAGGAACTAAAACATAGCATTTCAGACAGAAGAAGGAATGCAGCGCTGCTGTACTGGAAAGTGAAACGGATGTGTTTTCTGAGCATTTAAGCGTTTCCAGTGGTAACCCAAAATAAAATGAGGATCCTAAAAATAACTGAATACGTCTCCTTTAAGATTCAATGCCTGCCTACCTCGTCGGTTTCTGCTTCAGCAGTTGCTAAGAGAAAGTGCTTGAGCCTGCTATATTTTATACAACAGATAACAACCTGGATGGCAACGGCCAGAGCAGAGCACTATGTTCACAGTGAGGAAAATGTCATTGATTTTGTGGAACTTACACCACAGAGATGTGTTGGACAGGTGATAATGTTACTAATATCCAGCTACAAAATAGTGGAGTACCTGACACCTCTCAGTGTAACATCATCTACTCTAAAATTTGGCCAGTTAAAAGCAAAGTGGTACCAAAGTTGTACACACACCGATTTAAAGGACTTGGATTTTGCCTGTAATACGTGAAAATGTAATCTGTACACTGTCATTGTGCAGTAAAAGTTAGATAAAATGAATCCCTTTAGTAAATATATATCTCACTAAACAGAGCTGTACAATAAGTGGACGGGAAAAGAGACAGAAAACATCCCTCAGACTCTCAGAAGCCATAAAGGTGTGCTAATCCCTCCCCTACTGTAAATTGTGGCAGTGAGTCTCTGTTTATCTTTTTTAAGCCTTGGCCCACTTTCTCTGTCTCTTTAGAAGAATTGTGACCCACTTCCCCCCGAGCGAGAGCACGGGCACCAGTCAAAGTCAAAAAGTTCTCACGACAACGAAGCAGAATTTAAGAAAGCTCTGCAAACCTGCACACATAACAAGCTGACATATGTCTGAGTGTAGTCTCCAGCAGAGGGATCAGTCAGACATTATCACCGACTATACCCGCCCACTTATGTCCCAGACAGCTGTAGTCTTAGCTGTAGCTGTAGTAACCCTTAGAGAGACTATTTAAGACAACAACATGTCCCTTATCTATGTAGCTTGGGTAATTATACAATTTACACGCTGAGATATGACAACAGGAGAACTCCACTTGCAGCAGGTTTACAATACATTTCACAGCACATTGCAAACAGGACCAACCAACATTAAAACAAGTCCAGTTTGTCTGAATTATGGAACACCCAGACAGTATTTGGATGTGAAATTGAAAGTGTCCATTATGATCATCTACCTATCCAAACAGGCACCTTGCACAAAAGCTCCTGATCTAATGGATATCTGGGTAATAATCTCAGCAATGTTTCACTTCCAAACAGGTAGTTCAGGTAATAACAGATAATTGGATGGATTGTTCAGTTCGTTTGATGCCTTGAGCTGACTGTATTATAACAAAGCAATGTAGCTAATACATAGAGAATCCTTAATAAGATATTAGAGTAAGGTCGAAAAATATGGAAACAAGGCTCTGATTTCCCTTTAATGCCGTCGGGTAGACATCTACATCAGAGGTTTTTCACTGAATGCTCCAGATGTTTTGCTATGTGAATGTCAGTGTGTAATAATAGAACAATTAGTACCATATAATATTTCTTAATGTATTGTGGCACAGTGTTCCAGTGGTTAGCATCGCCACCTCACAGAAAGAGATCCTTGGATTCAAACAACAACAATGTCTTAGCCTCTCGATCTGTGATGTATTTGATTTATGAAGGCTAATAATCATATAACAGTGTATCTGTACCGACCATATAGGTTTGGTGAACCAATGAGTATAAACAGTCCATCGGAATATTAACTCCACGTATAGTCCAGGGTTTATCCTCGCTCTGTCTCACCCTGTGTACACTGGGATGGACTCAGATTACTCTTCACTTCATCTGAACTATTATTAGGATATAAGAAGTATGCATACTATTAAATACCTTCGCCATGGCTTTGTACCTGTGCTGTCAAAATATATTTAAGACACCCATGTTAATCTATTTTGGATTTAGGACCCATGCCTCCTTCATGCTTCGTATTCCAGAGAGTCGGGTGAGTTCAAGCTCATGTAAGGTGAGGGTCAAGGGGGTCAAGCTCAAAGGTATTCAACTGAATATCTGTTGTGTCTGGGGTCACAAGTTCGCCAAAATAGTTTTTTTTTTTTACTATTCTCTCACCTGTTTAGTCCAAATTATTTATAGATTATAGATCAGTCACCAGGAACAACGCAGAATTGGATTTAACGAGCCTTCAGTGTGCCAGAACAAGTGTGTACATGTGTGTGTGTGAGTGTGTGTTTTTGTGTGTTTATACTTCTAACAAATACGGGGTAAATGTTGGCTGTGACAGATATAATTTTCAGCTCATCTGCCACTGCCGTATTCAATCCAATTGACACTATAAATGTTGTAACTCCAAAACCATCCACTCAACCTATTGATCTCAAAGTCAGGTCATAAACACTCTAATGCAAATGTGATATGAGACCATTTATAGCCAATTGTCAGTGCGGTCTGAGACTATGACACGTACAAACTTAGAAGCAGTGGTGATCCGTGGTTTGCAGAAATGTTGACTGCCACCATTTTATTCTGGTTGCCATATTTTTACTACTGTCAGGTATCACTGACTCAGTGTTTACAGTTCTTAATTGTTCTCCATAGATTTCAGAAGTGGCTGTGAAAAAATTGATCATCTGGTAGACATATTCGGTGAGCTGCCACAGTGGCAGGTGAGGGACTTCATTTCAGGTGCTCACTGTGTGTTGGTCAGGATCATTTACCAGACAAACAATCCACATTGAACTCTTAATCAATCCGGTTCTACACACACACTCACCATCTTTTTGAATGATGGCACTGACATTAAGAGGCAACAGCCCCTGACCTCACACACATTGACTGGTTCGACCTCTGAACCTAGTTCCATCGATGCAGCCACACTGGAGCCGTACCAGTACCAGAGAGGACCCAAGGTTATGTTGGTTACGGCTCATCCTGACCACTTCTCAATTACTGGGATACTTACCTAATGTTAATGTCACTTTCTGGGAAAAGTGATCGCAGAAGAGTGGTTATCTTTGGTCTTAGTTGACATAAACCGACTTTGTTTTGTTTTTAAACGGTTTGAAAGTGTGGAGATAAATGGTCACAAACGTGTATAAAACATAAGATTGTTAGATGTGTACAGTGATTTGTGTGGGAATGAAAAAGCTAATTAATAAACCTTTGCATAATCAATATATGAAGTTTAACACTACAAGACAATTAGGATTATTGGGCTTATTGGTGAACTGACTTTTATTGAATTGCAATTAGATTCAATTGTGGTTCCTAATGTGATTAACATTCTTTGATGCAAGATTTTGTGATATACATGATGTGTGAAGAAAGGTCCTCCAACATTGTGTGGTCATCCACCACTATTTCTTCAAATGAATCCAGTTGAAACTGTTTTCCTCTTCCTCTTGACAAACACTAAAGTGTTTCCTTTTCTTCTTCACAACCTGTTGCTCGGTTTAGACTCATTGCTGTTGTGGCTCCTTAAAGTCCATTAAGTTGTTGTAGGTGGTATTGAGCAATGCAAATACACTTGACTTGCTTGACTAGCTGTCAAGACAAACACATCAATCATCAAAGTAGGACTAGCACTATTAACCCATTAATGACTAATGCCTGGACCAAAGCATATATTATTGAAATTGAACTTGTTCTGACTTCAGTGGCACCAAGCTTTTGGGGCTTTATAGATACAGCTACTTCTGTGCCACACTATATTTAGTTCTTAATCACATGGGTTTACTCATTTTCATCATTTTACAATCAAACAAAAACAAAAGCACACTTGGGAAACAGAGGTTCCTGTAATATTACGACCAATTTTGAAAAAGTTCAATGCATTTGTGTTTAGCTCAGCTAGTAAGCTCAGTAAATAAAGGTACACATTTCCACCGTGCACATTTGTGTATGTGCCTAAAATGTTGTCAGTGGATCATGTTAAAACCTTCATCTATCACGTTGAGCAAATTGTGTGCAAATCAAACATATCTTCAGTCTCTATTCACTCCTTTTTTTTCTATTTCAGAGTAATTCATCAGTGAAATGATACATCACAAACCTTTCATTAATAAGTTATTGACACTTTGTATTTACAGGCCTATCAGGTAGAACCACATATTTTACATTATTGATAAACTATGTTATTGTTTCACCCAAAATACAAGACCTCAGCTGAAACAATGTGAAATATGACCATAGAGGGTTGAGGGTTGTGAAAAAGAAGTTTATGGAACACAATCGTGAACAAAATAACTTACGAATAACACAAAATAAATGTGTCTGCAACAATCTCACATTTAGGTTTAATCATTATGACTTACTTTTGTCAGATTCTCACTTAACACAAAAACATCTTCCCCGATTCTGTTTACATTTCTATATCTTAAACTACACCATGATCTGTTGTTTTTATTTCATTTTATCATAGCACATGAAAAAGCTCTAGCTCCAACTGCTGCTGACTAAATCCAGTCTAAGCGCAATGACAGATGTCGTGCAAATGGATGCCTGTGGTTCCTGGATTAACAGGCACTGATATCAACAGGGAGCGAGGAATCAAGGCCCCGTACTGGGAGAAACCCTAGCCATTTTAAATTCTCAGACAGAACTCTGGAGGAGAGAGAAAGCCTGTGGAGATGGGATCCTTCATTCATCCTGTAACTTCTAAGTACACGTTGTGCTAATGAACAGTGTAAGCTTCGCATGATATTAAACTAACATTTACTGCCGATGAAACAGTGATTCCCACACATTAATGATGGTGAATGGTGTTACTCTCACTGGTGACTTGAAACTATTCATGTCATTGTACTAGGCAGAACGGCGTTGAAGGTTTTAGGTGAGAAATAATTTGTCTGATGGAGGTCTAGTACAGAAACATCGCAAATAAATGCATTTTTGCCAGTGTGTAATGTGTTCACTTGCAGCTTTTGGTTTTAGAAAAGGAAAACGCTCAAATGTGATGTTTTTTACTATGATGACACAAATGGTCCGAAAATGGTTCCTTAAACAGGTTATGCCAAAATTTGATGGAAGAAAATGGAATCTAGTGTCAAGTGATTTCCCCATTTAAACATAATATATATCCTCAATTTGTTTACAAATTGTTAAATTGTTTTTATAATACTACCAATTATATAGGTAGTTGTTTAGAGTTTACCAACACTGAGCTGTCTTCATCCTTCCAAGTGTTACAAGAGGCAGCTGCTATCATAAAAAAAAAAAACGACTATAGTATATTACAACACTAGGTGGAGACCTCTAGTGGCTGTAGTAATTGTTATGGTGGCAAAGAAAGAAGTCGGGTGACGCAGGATAAAGAGTGTTAAAGTCCAAAAAGTAGTTAATAAGTTCTATTTAACATTCTGAAGTAAAAACTGTAAACCTTACTTCTCTGTGCTATTCTGTCTGCTACCGGGCTGGACCTTTTCAAGAAACTAAAGAATAAAATTACGACACCAAGGATCACCCTCTGCCATTGTGCAACCAAAGCAGGAACAGGCATCGTTTTCCCTGGTTGCTATTATAAGGAAATGGTGGAATAACTGTGGAAACTCTAGACTGTGAAAGAACCCCGCTGATGGAGGAGGCAAAGAAGGTGAATAGTGAGCGTGATAGACACCGAGGTAAAACAAGAATGAACGGATGGACATTCACTCAGTGGAGAGCTCAAGTGTTGTGTTAAAGTCTGTTTGTCCACTGACATGTGTTTCCCCTTACTACCTGGACATGACACGGTTAAGTAACAGGATGAAAAGCTATCTATTTCTGCTTTAAGTCACATAAGTAATATACTTATTTTAACCAACCCTAATCATGATCTTTTCCTGAACCTAACCAAACTTTGGCTGCACAACGAAGGTCCAGTGTTCCTGTAGCTGATCTGCTGTGACGGTCACGGTGTTGAAGCATGAGGATTAGTTGTGTGTTTTCAAATCATCAAATCATTTGCTGGCTGTTAATGATTTTGTAATGGCATTGGATGCATCAGGATTGATATAAAAAGACAGCTGAAGTATGAACTGCTGCTGAACCATTTGTCGTGCCTGCAAATCAGGTTACAAAAACAGGACCAGAGTTGAGGCACCGTAGCGTCACTTTATCCGTCGTGCACAGCGAGGTACCGATGCTAACAAGCACGTCGGCAGGCTCTGCGACTGCATGGAGAGGTGACCCTGCCATTTTCCTCTCAATTACTGGAGGAGATATTTTGCTGGCACACAACAGGAGGGAGGGAGGGGGTGAGGTGAGGTGAGGTGAGGTGAGGTGTGGTGCGGTGCGGCTTTATTGTGGGTGAAAATACCAGTGAGGGTCCATGGCATTCAAATTCACAGGGCTTAGCAGCCTGGGTGGTGGACAGAGGGGAGGTGTGAGGAAGACTCTCTAACATTCAGGGCTGGAACGGGAAACAAGGTCATCAGACCAGTTTGGCATAACAAGGATTCATCACACACATACAGAATGAAAATAAGTCCATTCCAATTCAAGTCTTCCCCCTCTCCCTCCCGGTGACTTGAATGACAACATCAGCAGGGATAGCAGAGACCTTGCAGAGACTATGTGCCCTCTCACGACACTCTATGTTTAATAATGGCAACCGCTGTGACTTGGATTCACGAACCAACAACCAAATTAAACCAATTCCAGCTGCTGCTAAAAATATTCGACAGGGGAACAAACCATGAAGCTGACATGGAACCCAGTCACCAAGAGTGAGTAATTTGAACTTCTGCTAGCCCTCCCTCCTCACACACACAACACACACCCACTTTGCTCCACTTCTTGCTCGGAGACACGGAGACAAGATTTTTAGAAGTCTGGATGAGCATTTGGGAGCCTGTTAGTTCAGTCAAGCATCAAGTTGGCTGATGCCAATTTCCTTTAACACCCTGTGGTTGCCCGACTGTTTGCCACACAGTTTCACAGCAGAGCATGACAGACTTAACAACCCCGTGTCATCAGTTAAATACTTCCTATGTGAAGAAAAAGGCAAACGCCATGGATCAATTCTCATTCTCATATTCTTCATATCTTACATTAAACCACAAGAAAGTCTCAAAGTGGGGTTACCTTTGACGTTGAGTTGGACTAATTGAACTAATTACTTATTTTTGCTAAATAGCTCTATATTCTAATAGTAATTGTAACTAAAAGTGTTGAAGAAAAGAGGAGGCAAAGAGAGCTGCCATGAAAAACAAAAGAAAGCCGTCGTGGAGGCGTTGTGACATAGAGAGGAGGGAGGGGAGCTTAAGTTAGCTTAAACAGCAGCAGATTCAATATATAACTTTAACAGAAAGGATTTACACAACTTTACTTTGATGTAGAAATGAACGTGTCTGTAAGCAAAGCCTAGACATGACTTGAGTTAACCTTCCTTATTATCTCATTATGTGACAGACTTGCCAGTCCATCGCTACAACACACTGTGCCTGTAGTTTGTTCCCCAAAGTTTCTCCCCTTTCTGTTTAACTGTGATTTTTCTGGGGGAGAATCTTTATTGTCGATCAATCTGTTGATTATTTACAGGACTAATTGATTCATAGTTTAGTCTACAAAATTCTACAAATGACTTATTTTGTCCAATTATCAGTCCAATGCCAAAGCCTCTCCATCTAGTCTCATAAATGAGTGAGAAAAGCAGCAAATCCTAACATTTAGAACGCTGGAGCCTGTAAATGTTTGACGTTTCTGTTTAAAAAAGTAATTCATCAATTATCAGAGTAGCTGGAAATTTTTTTTCCTCACATTGACAAATGTAATTGTAATAGTTGTTCAATAATTGTCGCAGTTCTTGTAACATGGCCTAGTACATTTTTAGTAAGATGTTGCTCTGTGTCCTGTATTGTATCTTGTCTGAATACTGACCAAAAAGGCCTGTTTGAGGGGTTTTGTATTAACCACTCAGGATGATAACAGTAACACTCAAGTTGGGTTTGTATTATGATCAAGAAATCTGCACCCGACACAAACCCTCTGAACGCAAAGGTGAAGAGTGCAGGAACAGGAGTCATGTTAATTAACAGCAACACATACAAAACAGTCTCACCTCTGTTTTCACACGCAGCAGCTGCAACAGTCTGGCTTCAGTAAGAAGAATGGAAACAACTGTAACAACAATTTTTCTCCCTCATGCTCTAAAAAAGTAGATCGACTTATCGTCCCTGAGCAAATGGAGAGTAAACTAGACAGTCGGTAGAAATAATGTTTACACTGATACATCGCATAGCGTACTGTACTGGAATGATCTGACATTACTATGTGCCCCGTCACTGTTTTTGATATACATTTATCTACAGAAATCCATATTCATCGCATGAATGTGTCGTATAGTGTGGCAGTGTTTCGGAGCCATAACACACGTTTCACACACACATATTTACCACATGACTCACATACAAGCTCGAGGGAGGTTACTGAGATACAGAAGAAGTATTTAAATGGCAGTTGAGAAGGTTTAAGACTATCAAAGTTGTGCAGATTAAGTTAGCACCAGTTGTGTTATGTTACATACAAATACAACACAATAATACTCAGTCACATACATCACTTCATTTTAGCAACGACCTTTGGAGACAAACACCTTTTTGCCTCAGAATAAAAGAAATGCTTCCGTTTTCAAAACACAATACAGCTTAAAACATCATGGTGAGCGTGGGGCTGGTCGCCACAAGTTTTACTTATAGAATCCCTAAAAATATATATATAATCAATAGATTTTCTTACAATGGGCGACAGAAGCCTAAACAGTCAGAAAAGTCTGAAGTGACTTCACCTTCCTCAAGCTTATTCTGTTCAAAAGACACTGATTTTCAAATATGTCTGGTGCATCACACACAGCCAACCCCAAAGTGAATGTTTGCAGGAGTGGGATTATGTAGCGGGCAACTAAGCTAACAATGACATTTTATAGTCCAGTTAAAATATTAATCTCCAGCTCTCGCTTCATACTTTAATGATGATACCAGTTTAATTTCAAACCCATATTGTGTAACAGCACAGAAGACCAGGTAAAGTAGACTAATAATTTTGAGTTGTTAAAACTATTTAGCTCGTACAAGTTAAATGTAATAACTTGGTAAGTCTGAGGTTATCACCTTTGTGACTTTTTCAAAGTAGAGTAAAAAATGTAAGTTTCAAATTTACAGTGAAAGACAAAATGCGGTTCAGAGGTCCCATCAACACGACTGTTTGGCAGTATGTCTCAAGTAAAATATTTTAATTGATAATTTGCGACCTAATATCACACTATGTACACGTTTAAGAAGTTGTCTAACTAACCGAGACTGAGTTATTAGAGTGTAAAGTAGCTCTTAGCTAACTGCTCCCTCTACCACCATCTAAAAAGTGTATCCTAAATTATTATTATCTCTTTATTATTAATTATAAACACTCCTCCTGCACCAGTCTTTTGTGGAATAATGTCCCCAAAATCAGGCTACCTGATCGGCCTGTTTACCTTACTGACTGTCAGTGTTTCTATTGTTCATCAAATTTCTCTTAAAGTGATCCCTATGATATCGTTCCCCACTGCTGATGTAAATTTAGTTTTGCTGTGGAGTAGTTCTCAGTGTGGTAGGCCCTTTACTCTTGAAGTGATTTAGCAGATGACCTCTGACCCATATTGTCAAAATTTCAGAAGCAAAATAGTTAAAACAGCAAATTACATCCAACCCCATTCTCCCCTACCTGAAAGGTCATTATTCAGAAATCATCTTCATGCTGAGCGTCAAGAGTAAATCTTGAATCTTAATCTTTTATATCAGGCAAAGTCTTCAGTGACTTAGGGACAGCATTTTTAGGTGCAGGTGTAGAAGTCACCGACAAACACTGGGGGTCACATTTTAGAATTACAATTCTTCAAATATTGAAACAAAATGTCTGTAACCATTTTCAAAAGAAAATACTGAGTCATATCACAAAAAGGTGTATTGATAGCATACTTCTTCTTCCTCCAACTGAAACACACACTGGCACTTTTTCTGTCACAGAGGGACACAAGGAAAACAATTCTGAGCTCTGACCTTTCAACACCGCTGCTGTCTGAACAGCCTTGGGGAGGATTTGTCCTTTCTCATCAGCTCTAATACATCTAATGTGCTTCATCAGGTTTATCGTTTCGCACAGCAATAAACTCCTGACCTCATACTGGTGTCGTCCTCCTGTTAACTCCATCTTTCATTTCTTTCTGAAAACAGTTGTGGACTTGTAAAAATCCAGTGTCCCTGTCTGGGCTGTAGGGCCCTATAGTCCCACTTCCACCCTTCAGAGGGTCCCTACTGAGGGCGTACAGGGATATATCTCCCATCGGCAAACCCATCCCTAACCCTCCTCCTCCTCCACCGCCTCTACTTCCACCACCGATCTTCATCCCCACTGGGGAGGGCTCGCGGGACGGGTCAGTCGACCTCGAGCTAGAGCGTGAGCGCCTTCGTCGGTAGCGGTAGCTTGGGATGCGAGAGTACGGCGAAGAGGACGAGGTGGTTTTGATGAAGTCGTGACTAGCTCTGAAGCGTGTCTCTTTGTTTTTCTCTATGTATATGTTGACCGCCAGAACCCCCACCGATTCAGCCACGATGAAGGAGAGTGCGCCAAAGTAAAAGGACCAGCCGTAGTTGTAGTGGTTCTTCTTATCCTCGTCCTTCTTGTCACTGGGATCTCCGGCGTTGCTAGAGATGTAGACGATGATGCCGATGATGTTGCTCAGGCCTGAAGAGAGGAGAGATGAAAAGAGAGATGAAAGAAAAGCATCTGAAATTGTGTAAAATGCCTAAAGATGAAGAACATAAGAGGATGATGAAGCCCAAAGATTGCACACAGTGTACACGCATCACCTCGTCATCTTCGAAAGTTAGCTCTAGTTGAATGCTCTTAACAAAACAAAGAGGTATCATCATGAAAACATTCTTGAATATTTACATCTTCTTTCAAATTTTCACCTTCTGATATTTTTCTTTACATATTCGCAAAGATCCTGTTCTCACTGCCAATCGACCACATTTGCATGGCAGCTATTTTACGCTGACCTCCCACTCAGCCTCAGTGCTGAGATGATGTCATGCTAGGGTTGCAAATTGTACAAATGTAAGTAATCTGACCAAATGTTGTCATTTCACCACTTCCCAATTGATCAGCAACCAAGAAGATTATGGACAGCAAAAATCTGGAGGGACATTTGGCCATATTTCAAGGAAAAACTACATATTTGATAACCACTAGCTTCTGTTAGACAACAGCTGATGTTAGCATTCACCCACTTCCTTGCTAACTTTACTGTTTGAAAGTGTTACAATATATGACAGGAAAGGCTTGAATTCATTCTAAAATATCGACGTACATCTTGGACTCAGTTATTTAAGCCTGGAAGTAAGACACACTGGTGGGTGTAAGAGTCAGCGCTAGCTATTGGTTGAATGCTAATGTTAGCTAACAGGTAATCAAACATGTTGTTTTACCTTGAAATATAGACGTCCCTCCAAACTGTCACTATCCATTATCTTTTCAGCTGCTCAGTCAGAAATCATAATGATTTTTTAGATGTTTGTGTTTCTGCGACAACTCATTAGCTAACGTTAGCATTTGACCCCTTCATAGCTATTACTGTTTGATTAAATACAGGAACACAGTATTATGATATTTAGGCTTCCCACCCAGAGCAAACTGTCCGAGGAAAATGGCCGCTGTGTGATTATGGTGTTTTAGAATGTGCCTTAAGTGTACTTCAAGCACTTCATTTGCTGTATTACATAAAAAACAACAAGGGAAAAGGCACACACATTGTATCTTGTGTTGAAATATAGAAAAAAGAGCGAGGCAACTTAAAGCAGACATCAAAGGGAGTCTGTCTTCTGTCGCTGTGTGTGGGGTTTGCACAGAATCTATTTGTTGTCCTGCCAGTTTGTGTGTTGATGTGCAGGGTGCCGTCAGTCTCGTCCTACCTGCGGCCACAAACAGGATGCCGGCGCTGAGCAGGATGTTGTTCTTGTTCCTATAGATGCGTCCAATCCCGACACACAGGCCACCCAACATCAACAGAATGGTGCTGAGAATGGGGAACAGGCTTGATGCTCGCACTATACCTGCTCATGTGAGATAGAGAAAGTGACAATACTGAAGACATAGATAGGTGTTCTTCACAAAGGATCATAAAAATTTAGTTAATATGGCATTTCTGTTTCCCTAAACACGCAGTAACTCTGCTGTGAGTGTAGAAATAAAGGAAGTTAAAGGAGGAGTGAGAAGATTTCCATGAGCTTATTGAAATTCATCAATATAGACAACAGCAGGGATGGGACACAGGGCATCAAACACCTGTGACAGAGACATACAGAGTGACGCTTGAGTGGGTACAGTCGTGTTTTAGACCGGCCCTATTACTCATCGGCACACAACACACTTCATCATCTCTGTAGCTCCAATTACCGTCATGACATCAGGCTTTTATGCGGGAGGGATAGAGATGTCATGACATATTAAGTACTCTTGTGATAGGTCCATCGCCACCCGAAGAAAAAAGGGAAGGATTAAGGGTCGAGGTGTTTGAAGGAGGTTGCAGTGACTTACGTAAGATGTACTCTGAGCTGTCCGTATCGTAGTCGTTATCCTCTGGAAAGTGATTGATCCGAAAACAGCTTCCTTTGTTGATACCTGCAGAGAAGCCAGGAGCAGCGTGAGTGATGGCGGTAACAATCCAAATATGACAGCAGTTACAGGAAAATACCAGGTCTTTATAATAGAGCTGGACATGAGAAGCTCCAATTAAGATAGAAGGGGAAAAAAAATAACTACAAGCCGACCATCCACATAATGAAATGAAACATCTATGATCCTGAGACTGATACACTATTTGAAAGCTGGAGTGAGAAAACAGCTAAACTAGAGCTGAACTGTCTCGTTTTCACCTGTAATCATGTCGGAGACCATTCGAGGACAGGCTGCTGTGGATCTGAGGTTCTTAAGTTCTCAAGCCCTCAGGCACCTTCTATTCAGAGACCCAGCCTCTTCACTGAGAAAATCTTCCCTCCACTTTTAACAGAATAAAACATTGGAGCGTTATGAATATTGAAAGGTTAGACTTTGAATTATAGTCCGACGCCTGATTTTGCTACCGCGTCCCGTCATTTCTGCCTCTGCCACTGGGTTAGTTGTTTTGGGGTTTTGCCAGACACCTGTAAAGGCACATGCATACGTCTAAAAAACAGAACCTGGACTCAGCACAGCTCGGATTCTCTAATTTTAAACGGTAAAAATGTGACACCTGAGCTGTTTGTCATTCTGTACAACTGACAACCATGGAAACCAAATAATCAATCCAGACCATGTTGGTCTTCGTAAATCATAGAAATCCATAGAAAGATTCTATCACTGATTGTGATTGAAGAAAACCCCGCTCAGGATAAGTTTGAATGTGTGTTTTGGTCTGTTATTTCCTGTGTCGGTACATCCTCTTGTGTCTTGTTGTCACTTTCTACTTCCTGCTTACCTGTGTTCCCGCTGTTATGTTTCCCACAAATGTCTCACATCAGCCTTATTAGCACTTATTAGTTAGTTTAGCTTGTATGTAAGCCTGTGTTGTTCCCTCACTCTTTGTTGGTTTGTCTGCTCCCGTCCACTTGTCTCCTGCGCTCCTGTTCCCTGGTACTCGTGTGTTCACTGCGTTCCTGATTTGTTCCCCGTGGTTTTCAGATTGTTATTTTTCCCTTGGACTTTCCTTTGCCTGTCTTTTGTTACTTGTTTTTTGGACTTCACATTGGACATTGGCTAAATAAAACTCGCTTTCTGTTTTCAGCCTGCCTGCCTCTGTGTGTCTGCATTTGGTTCCTATTCTGAACTGTGACATTGTGGTGAATTTCCATTATTTGGAATGTGAATATATTCTTTCTTAACAAAATGTCAGGGAAACTTATGTTTAGTGGTAGGATTTAAGTGATTTAAGCGTGTTTTGATGATTATCAGGCTAATATAGTTAATTGCATTTATTTTGGCCGAGATAATTGTGACATGAAATTTTGATATCGTCCCATGTCTAATTATCTGACAACCGGCAGCAGTAACGTGCCACAGAAACATGGCCACGCGTCAGAGTTATAAACACATTAAACATTTTGCCTCCCAAATGTTCTGTGGGAAGAAAAAAAAGATTGCAACAAGTGTGTCAGGCTTCAGGGATACACACAAAGTATTAATGCTGAGTGTAACTACTCCACAGGGAACCTTTAAAGCCACTGCACTGCAAATAACACTGTGTGGGGCTCACTGTTGACATTCAACCTCACTTAAATGTGATGTTGCAAATACTGGTGAGCGGCTTTCCAGTGACGCTGGGATTTTGGCGGGACGCTGTTTGCTGCAGGTTTGGCTGGAAATCATAATATGTGTGTGAACAAAAGCTGATTAGCTGCGACCGCTGGCTGATTCTCTTCATGCCTGAGTGGCTTTATCCAGCCTGGTTAGCATTGCCTCTGGCTAAATGGCATGTAAAAAAAATGTTTTGGTAGACGGCTCGTTTAGATGAGTTACAAATTCTGTGGCATAAATGTTTTATGAGCAAGGAAATGCATTCACCACGTCTGCCAGGCCATGACGACACACACAATGTGCTTTGGTAATGCAAACAAAGACAGCGGTTGTATGTGCGGGACGCCTTTAACGTGTTTCTTACTTAATATTGCGCCATGATTTCACTCCAGCCGGTCAGCGCCAAATTTCAATGTCACATTTGTCAGCCACATTTTTATGGTTGACGTCTGAGACCGCTGGGAGAGCGAACGAAAGGAAAGAGCCGAGATAAAGTGATGAAACATCCTTTAACAGCACAGACAGACTCTCTTCACTGACTCCACTCTCTCAACCTCACTCTTTCAGTCTCTTTCAACTCGCACACTCTATTTTTACAACACTCCATTACTGCTATCATGTCTCAATTACCTGCTTCTCTCCCTACCGTGCTCTCAAATGTCTTCCTCTTCAGCACTCTTTCAGATTCTTTTTTTTGATTTTTTTATGGATCAAGCACCCTCTTTGGATTGATGCATAAGCACAATCTGGGGTGTTGGAGGGTTTCTTGCATGTATTTCATATTTATAAGTCCAGTGTTTTAAGTGTAATTGGGCGTTTTTACTTATTTAATTATTTTTCTCCTAATTGTGTCATTCGGAAGGTTAAGGAAAAGCAGCGCAGGATAAAAGATGCAAGGGAGAAAGTTTTATTTGGTGAGTTTAAAAAAATGAAGATGTCAAAGTAAAATAACTGATGTAATACATAACCCACAGAAGGCCAGTGGAGTTAATAATCAGAGGAATGACTGTGAGAAAGATGCAGAGAGAAAGAGAGGGAGCTCAATCGGGGAGGTATCTCCCCAGAGCCCATCTGTCTGAGAGACCGGAGCCCATCTTTTATTACTCAGCATAGCTTCACCATGGCAACCTCCCCCCCGCAACCCAGAATCACATTTCTAGCTTCGCTTCTCAGAGGATGCCTTTGACATCTTACTAATGCATTCACCAGGCTAACACACACACACACACACACACATACACACACACACACACACACTTGAACGCTCCACAGTGACACGCGCTGACAAAGCCACAGAAACAAAAAAATAAAAGCAGCCTTTCTGACACCGAGAAAATCAAACTATCGCTTTAAGGGAAAAAACTTGGTGAGCTGGCGGATTTTGTCCATTTGAAGGAGGAACAAATGTGCATTTGTAAACCCGTTCCTGTCTTTCAGTGCCACTCCAGCGTTGTTCAGTAGTGATCAGGGGTGACTGGCTTAAGTGAGAGTTCTTGTTGTGTTTCAGCATGACTGGCTGCAGAACAAGACCTCACTTTGTTTCCTTTAGAAGCTCATTTGCCGCCAGCGCTCGCCCTCAGTGATCCTCTTCCTTGTTTCTACAAGACACAACGCTCGCCCAGGCGTCTGTTTGGCACATCGAGGCAAACATTATTACTTCTACAAGGTTAGCTGACATGTCCCCCGGGCTTTGCCAATTATTTATGCCACTCATTTGGACCCAATATAACTCGTTAGACTCCATCTTTGTTCTTTGTTCCTGGAAGAATTTAGCTCGCGACTGGAAAGTAAAATAGTTGGCTGATTAACACTATCCCTCTTATTTAATGTTTAATGGGAAAATGCAAACAAGGTAAGCGGGGAAACTGAAAGAATAGCTTTAGTTTTTCTCTTGAAGGGTGCATTGAGGCAAACAGGGTGCAACTCAACTTCAGGGTGTGTATCCCCAAAATTGTTTTGAAGTCACTTGCCGTATCTTTAAAGGAGCTTGAAACAGATGTGTCACCAGAGGCCAGGTTCAAATCGAGCATCCCAACGTGTGGCGATGATGCTTATGTGGTGTGTGTGAGAGCGAGAGAAGGTGTGTTACTTTTAGCTCCGGCTCTCTACAGTATCTAACACACATCCAGTAATATGACCGGGGAGAGAGAAGAAGGTGGGAAAAAAACGACAGATGTTCAAGAACGGCGGCAGCTCCATCTCACTGCTGCTGCTGAAACTCTCAAGGGTTTAAAGCGAGAGAGAGAGAGAGAAAGAGGGAGAGAGGGAACGTGTCTTTTGATTAACTTTACAGGAAATCCATAAATAGGCGTGCACTTTCTAATATGTAAACCCGGTGAGGGGAGTAACAGTGCAGAGCAAAGGTGCACGGAGTGTGACTTCTTTACCGGCGTCGTCGTCTGCATATGACGCAAATCTCTTCTCTTGGACCCCAACAGTGTCAGATCTCTCCTCATGTCTGACAGATGCTGCCTTCATTGTCTGATGGAAACACGGGAGATACAAGCTCCCATCTTCCAAAAGCACTCGTCATAAATTCCTCTTCAGATTTCCTTCGATTTGCTAACAACACGCATCTCCTACAAGCTTCCTCTGGTGATCAACGAGGAAATGGTGAATGTCACAAAAAAAACACACGAGATTTTCTTTACAGTTTACTGTAATGTGTAATTAATCCTGCGATGTGAGTAGACCTATTAAAAACAAAAAAAGATCATCATTAATAAGAAATAAAAAATAATGCTGGATCTCTGCTCTCATCTGTTTGGCTGCAGAACACGAGCGATCATGTGCAAACAGGCCACAGTAGCACCTGTGTGCAGGTGTGGAAACCTTCAGTCGTGGTGTGCACAAAGAGAATGCTCTACAAGTCTGCAGCTGGCTGTTCTGATGACTGGCCCCTGCAGCCGAGGTTGTCTTGTGAATGTCAAGTTATTTATCCATTGAGTCTTGTTAGCTTGTTTGGGTTGCTGGTTGAAAGGAAGGAGCTCTGTGGAGACTTCAGCACTCAGGACAGCGCCACAAACACGAGAGGCTGATGGAAGACGCTCACCAATCAACTGATCGATCTCATGAACAACGTGTACTTGTGCGTTATCCTTCCTGTTTATCAATAAAGCAGAAAAACCTAATTGATTTCACTGATTTGGCTCCTGCTCCTTAAATCAGTCGTGCGCAATGGTTGTGCAAACGCGTCCAAAGACAAAGCAGCGCAGGAAGCCCAGCCCAAAACTCTCTCTCTCTCTCTCTCTCTCTCTCTCTCTGTGTGTGTGTGTGTGTGTGTGTGTGCTGAGAGAAAATGATGATGACAGGATTTCATGAAGCAAGTCAGTCTCTTGCAGATACGTTACTTCCGTGGCTGGAACTTATTTCATCAGTCCAAGCAATTTTATGGCAGTAGTTGCCAAGCAACGGTATCTGAGTTAATGAGATAATTAGGACGGATGCTTAAATTATTACTGCGCGAGGGACATTTGTTTCTTGTACCAAAATGTGAGACATAAAAAGCCCCCATTAGGTTTGGCTCTGTGTCATGATCCGAGTCCCTGTTCTCCCCGTGACCAACTGAATCATTTACACGGGAAACTAACGCACACTGTGGCATTTACGCACGCACACCACCGCCTCTGCGCGCAACAAGCAGCCTCTTCCCTCCAAAATTTCTCCCACAATATCTTGCCTGCGTAACTTTTTTATTTTTATTTTTATCAAACGCATTTAACAATAACTGATGATGATGTTACACCCCCTAAGATGATGTCCTTTTTTTCTGTCACGATTGCCTGTGCGCTTATTTCCCCACACACGGACGATGTTTCGGGTATTTTCGCTCCATGTTCCAATCGTTTGAATCCAGCTTTATGTTACAGAACATGTTATGTGATCAGTCACACCGCGCGTAACGTCCCCTCTCACCTCGAGAAGAAGAGGAGCAAAAGGAGCTTGGAAAAGAGCTCACCTGTGCCACCGAGCACAAAAAGTTTGCGAAATAACGGTAAAAAAACAAACTTATCAGACTTTGTTTTACCTTCGATACAGCAGATCCTCCACAGCCCGGAGTGCGTCAGGTCGCCTCTGACTTTCTTGGTTTGGATCTGGGTCTCCTCTGTGGAGACATTAGTGGTGTTGCAGATGTAAGCGCGGGAGTAAAGCCAGTAGTCGGTGCCGATGGCGATGGTCATGAGGCTGAAGGCGGCGAAGGCCCCCACGATGGCCAGCAGAGTCTGAACCCTTCGGTCACACCATGCCATGGCGTCTCATAATGTGTGGCTCCTCCACAGCAGCTTACGCACAGGGCGACGAGCGCACAGTGCCCATGATCATGGTCAGAGGAAGCGCTCGCGTCTCGCGGTTTTTCCCTCTCATCAAGCCTAAGTCTCGATCGGCACAATTAAGTCCTCTTCCTCCTGTAACCTCAGCCGGAGTTCAATCCAAGTTTCCGAGTTTGACACGATCGCAGCCCTCGTTTAATTCCTTTGAGTTGACTGGACATGACTCCGATCCTGCTACAGGTGGACATGAAAAAAAAAAACGAAAAAAAAAAAAACAACAAAAAACACCATGAACGGAAACACTTTTATGATGAAGTAAAAGAAAGTTCATCAGTGACAACCGGTCTGCTGCTTTTTCCCCGTTTACAACTCAAAAATAAAGCGGAGGGTTTAACAAAGGATGCAGCATCGTTCACCCAGACCACACCTTCCACGGCTGCAGCCAAGCCAATGAGAAAAGGCGGTGAGAAAAGCTGCTGGAGGAGGAAAACATCACACCCTCACCGACATGTACAGTAATGCTAGACAGCAGGAGAATTACATGAGAACAACAGCGTTCAGTATTTGCAATTTGTCCTTCACATGCAGTCAAAAGAGAAAGCAGGTCTAGTCACCTGGGTACAAACACACACCAAACACACACACACACACACAAACACACACACACACAAGCGTGTCTGCAGTTGAGAAAGTGCACTTTCAAGATGTTTTTTTTTCCAAAACAGCCAGTAATCAAACGGATGATGAAAACACCACCGCTGACAGCACAGTGGAGATTACAGAGATCTTATTTGCGGCTGAACTACTGCAGCAGCAACTTTAAAGAAGACGAAGAAGTTGAAAGCATCACCACGGATCAAATATATTTTTAAAAACATCCATCAAAATCACTTTGAAGTTCTGCCTGCGAGATCACCCAGCTCATGAAAGTGGGAAAGTGAGACATAAATGATCTCCAGAATCAGAAACACACATTTCATGTTCCTGAAGCAATGCAGTCATACAATCCATGTTAGGGCCTGTCGCTTTAAGCCCCAGGCTGTTTTGTGGCTGGGGGTCTTACTTCACACTGACACAGAGAGAAAGAGAGAGGCGACCACAGAGGTCCTGCTGAGTTTGGCCGGGGCATTGACTTGCACTGTCCCGTCTCTTGAATGGGAGTCTCATTCTAAAATCTCAGCCTCTGAAGTCACTTCCTGGTTCTGCTAAGAGTTTGTTTCAGGGTTTGAATGTGTTTATGTAGGGAGAGGCTTGAAACAGGATAGGAGAGTGAGGATTGGGAGATGAAGTGAGGAGGAAGGGATGGGAGGAATGGTAAAGTGAGAATGTGATAAAGAGGTGGGACAAAAAAAAAAAGCAACGTGCAGGAGGAGCAGGGAGAGGAAGATATGGAAAGGAGCTCACTAGTTTCACATTTTATGTATTGGGACAGGAAAGCAAGTGACAAGAATCTATTGTGCCACATTTTTGGCTGTGATGCAGCAGCTCGGGCTTAGCTCTCGGCTGTGGATGGAGCTGGAATTCGTCCAGTGAACTTCAATCATCTTAACAAAAGGGTTAGGAGTGTGGGAGTCACAGCAGGTGAGCGGACAGAAGCTGAGATCTGTGATGTTTGAGATTGCATCAGCAAACAGAAAATTTGATATTGTAGAATATTTTACACAACAGCTCAAAGTGCTTTTATGCCTTTAATAGGTCTAATAAATGCTATGAAATGCCCACAGATGTTCTCTTTACCCGCACAAGTGCAGGCTTAATTTCTTATTCAGTTTCAAATGCTGCCTTGCCTCGATAGCTTGGTGCTACAAAGCTATAAAACAGTGGTATAGAGAGAGCTGTTTTAGTTCACGACTTCACCGCAGGTTTGGGTCCTAAAATGCTTATTTCAAGTGAATTTTAGTATGACATTTGTAATTCTTTTTTCAAGAGTGTGGAGACAGCTCCGTGTGGATAGTCAATGAAATCGGGATACAACTAACAGTGAGACTCAGTAGATGATTTGTGTTTAAGCATCCCAGTCGCCAGGGTAAAATATTGGCAATCTCTGACATAAGACATGTAAAGTTTCAACATATCTTTGGTTTGCAGGAATGTATATTGCCAACATTCATCCTGGCGACTGGGCTGCAGAGGGTCACCAAATCAACCTAATCATCTTTCCAAACTTCACAAAGTAAGCACGACAGAAGTCACTGTGGACCAAACTGTGGGTCACCTTTCATTTCTTTGTCACCAAATGCGTTCAATAAACTCAATCAAACTTAATTGCCATCAAAACTTGTGGTTTTACACTCATTGTTTAAAGTTTGTGGAGAAGAGTCAATTTATTTATTAGACCAAATGTAGCGTAAGTCAGGTACTGATCAAAGACAGTACCAAGATTCTTAGTCGGGGATCAACTGCTTTGGCAAAGTAGTTAGGACCAGTTTAGGTGAAGGAAATTTAAAGACATCCAGTCTTTGTTGGTGGCCTCTTGAAAGCGGCTGACCCAGAGGAAACGTGTACAATGACAAGCGGAGTGGTCCGAAATCGATCCCTGAGGGCCACCACACAGCAGGGGAGCTGGGGAGGACACATCATTGTTGATACAAAGATTAAAAAATGTATTTGTCAAGTAAGAATGATGTGTTGTTTCACTTGCCTTCTTACAGGATGGTGCCACTTCCTTCCACCTTACTCTCCTCAACCCCATAGATGAATTATTTTCCTTGTGTAGGTGAAAAGTTCCGATGTCTCTGATGGATACATGGATCCTGGCTGTTGACATTTCTGCAGAACACTGCTAGCGATGGTCGATGGGTCAGGAATTCTTAAATATTCTTATATTGCCAGCCACCAACTCCCACTTCTACTTTGAGTCAGTGGTTCTGTGATTCCTCTCCACGTTTCCCATGTGGTTTGGCTTTCATGTGTATTGTCCTTGGACTATTTTTGCATCCTGACAAGATCTGTCTGTGTGCTGCTAAAATCTTAGCTAAAGATGACATGTTGGCTTTTTAGCCAGTTTGTGTGAAGTGTCTGTTGTAATGGAAGTACACAGGGGCCCCTGATCATGACTTTAATCCTCCTCATCACCATGATCCCAACTTCTCTTCTTCCTCCTCTCCATTGTCCCTGCCAAACTTGAGAGTGCTTTGGCACAGCACTCCAATTTACTCTAGCAGGTTTCGATCTGTGCCAGGAGCGACTTCTCTGTGACCTTGCTGAACTCTCTTCCCAAACATGGCCGTTGACAGTGTCTCTCAGCTGCTTTTTGTTCGCTTGTTTTACACCCAGTTTGAGGAGCTGCTGCTGTCTGGCCCATCCAGTGAAAGAGATAAATGCTGCATGGCTGCCTGGTACACAGCATTAGTGAATGTGCCAATGTGCCAGAGCAATTTAGAAAGGAAATTGGAGGCCCTATCAAGGAAGTAATTGGTTATTTTTTTTTTGAAATGATTTTGACAAAATTCAGGCTGATTTTGGCGAAATTGTTGGGTGAAGGAGGAAGCCTTTGGATCTTGTTCCTTTTGAAATGCGAATGAGAGAAAGAGGCGCCAAGTCAGATAGGGAATAAAGATCAACAGAGGCGAGGCGAGAAGAAACATTAAAATGTTGACTATGCAAATGAGATGAGATGTGTAGCAAAAGTTCAGCTCCAGTTCAAAGAAAATTATTTAGTCTTCCAGGGCAAACATAGAGTAGCAATGAGAAAGCTTTCTATATGTGTCGTTCTGTCTCTGGACCTACAAGATTGTAATAGTAGAGGTCACTTCGCCTGTGTATTTCTTTTCCAACATGTTCTGAGGTAGAATACACTTTCTTTATAGAAATTGTCATCAAAATAATGTATTTTGTGAAGCCCTGTGCTGTACGCTACTCTCATCATAGTAGAGAAGAGATCGTATATAAATACAACATTGTGGCTGTCAAGAACAAGGACATTTTTAGACTTTAATGTATGACTGCTCTGTACTCATGTAGTTGACAACAAAAAGGGTTTGAGAGGATTAAAAACAGAAAATGCTTAAATTACAATTACTTTAGAGGAGGACCAGGACAAAGATGCTGTGCAGCTCTCAGGTGTAAATGTCAAATCAATGTCTTCAACAGGAAACATTCATGCTCATTATTGCCCTTTACCAGATGAGCCAGGGTTCAAAGTAATGACCATTTCTATCCCTTTCCAATGTTGCTCAGGGATGAGATGAAGCAAAGACACATGAATGCTGCCTGCTGCAGTTACCAGCGAGATGTTGTGTGTGCAGACGGCGCCTGGAGCAGAAGAGAGAGTTAAAGAGCATATGAGATTGGGCTGAAAGACAGCAAACACAGACTCAGCCCTCAGGCTGCCAGAGGCTTGCTATGCTATGACAAGCTGTAGTTTACACCAGCAATTCTCTCAGTTTCTCTTCAGGTAATATAAAGGATTCACAGATACCCATTACTTTAGGAGAAAGTTCCAGTTTAGTTTAACTTCTGTCTCATCTTATCAGCTTTGGTAGTGTGAACTTAAACAAACAGGAATTCACAAACGCTGCAACCAGGCAGCCATGCATTCATGCATTCACATGCACACAGCCTTATGACCACTGCTATTCTGTTGATATAGTGTGGACACAGCTTTGCGGAGCACATGAACTCATGGACCAACAGAGGGAAGGAAAAGCAATGAAAAAGGCACTCACTGCCTTGCTGAGTTCAATGATGCCTCCCACAAGAGTATACAACAACAGTTCAGTCATGAATGAGAGTAATGTATGTGGGCGCTGCTGAAATGCAGGGGCGGGGGAAATGATCATCAATGGAAAAGGGACTCCCACACTTGTCCAGGACAATCGGTCCATGCAACTGTGCAAGCTGCTTATCATTACTCATATCTATTCATATTGTTAGGCTGCAACCTCAAGTGGATGAGGTCTTTTTTAGGGCGGCATAAGAGGAAGTCAGATGAGGTTGTTCTATGAGACCATATAAGGATGGGGTTGATGGATGAGGTCAAACAAACACAGGACTCTTACCCAGGAGACTGCTGTTCAATGACTTGTGTAAACCAAAGTCAATGGTCTTTCATTTTAACTCAGTTTTAACACTTAAAAATTCTGTTTTAATGTATGTTATGTACATACAAATGTACTTGCGTAAATAACACTCCCAAACCGCTATGTTTTCCTAAACCTAACCAAGTAATTTTGTTGCCTAAACCAAACCAAACTGCGACCATGTGATAATAGTAACAGTCATATTAATTTGGGAATGGTGATACATGTTGTTGAAGTCAATGACAATGAACCCATTAAGTCGTTTAGGTATAAAAAGGTGTTGGGTTCATGGTACGCAGTAAAAAGTAATTGCTGAGTTCTGGGAACATCATACAACAGAGGCAGATAGGGCAAGAATTGAACAGTCAGATACTCAAACAGGTTATAAACAAACCAAAAGAGCGGTCAGATGATCTAAACAAACACTGTGAATATTTGGAAGTAAAACCAAAAAATGAGTACGCACATTTAAACTGTGCATGCACAATTTGACTAAACTGGTGTTTGTCTAAAACCGTGATTGTCTGAAGCTTGTGCCCTCTCTGACTTCACCCAAAGCAAAGTAACTGTCAACCCAGATCGCAGAAATTCTCCTGGTCATTATAATATCGTTATCACTGATAAGACCAGTGACCAAACAATGAAAATTTAAGCCATGTTGTTGGAGATGAGCCAAGAACAGAACTGATTTTCCTAAACGTTTAGTGCAGAGTGGTATCAGCACCAAGACGTCCTGCCTCTGGAGGTTTAACAGAACCTGGGTGTGGACCATCTGTCCCCTGTGACTTCTGAAAATCCTGCACGTCAGTAGAAGTACCACTCTGGGTGGTTCTGAAATTTTGAGAAGGGGTGCATGTTGGAGGGCTGATCATCAAAGGCTAATTTTTAAGTCCCTTGAGTCCAATCAGGCTTTGAATCCACATCAGTGATTTAAAGCAGGGAATGCTGTCTGAATATTTCAGCAAACCAAGCTGTTGTATCTTCAAATCAGGTTGCTTTGTTGGTGATTGATTTGGCGATCATGTTGGTGTTTTTCCATTTAAAAAAAAGACAAAAACAGGCAAATAAATGAAGTTTACTAAACAGTAATGAAATATCATAGGAACATTGAAAACAGTTGCATGGTGACAGAAGTGTGTGCATACAGTATGTTTACTTCTTGATCTTGCCTCTTTGGGTCAGCTCACATCTGTTTATAGTGTAGCAGTGAGAAAAACATGTCTTGACTGTGTTATGAAGGAAAAGTCTTTGTTTGAGCACCATATTGGCCATGAGGCAATTTCTCATCTGTTACGCCATCATTTTATTTTTTCGTCACATATGTCTACTGTTCTCAAATAATTGGGACAAACTGGCCAAAAATACATTTAAAAAGTTAGAAAAGTCTTTTACTCTCCCGTGCCTCACCTCAAAATATTAAACAGTGACAGCAGCTAACCATCAAAAATACTGTACACCCAGACAAAAGCATGGAAAAATGCAAACACACACCTGAATACACCACTGTCATTTTCATCTCCCCATGCTCATGAATTTTGGTGAATTCTGCTGCTTGAACCTGTATTCTCAGCTACAGCGTGATTCATGGCAAAACTTAAAAGAAAAACATCAGAAGGAAGAACTGTCTATTTGTGCCTTTCTTTATTCTTTCTGTGTGTCTGCAGCTTTAATGCGTAAGCATACCACAGTGATATTTTCCACAGTTTAGTAGAGTGTGCTAACCCATCTCAGTCAGGACCAGTGGTGTTACCAGTTGGTCAAAAAAAAAAAAAAGATGGAAGCCGTACACGGACCCAATCATGGTCCAAATGAACAAGATGTGTTCGTGTTTTCCAGTTATGTTCTGGTATACTGTAAAATTTAAAAAGAAACTCAATTATTAAGTAATCATTCAGTTGTTTCTCATCTCTGCACGATAATGTTCTAATTTTTTGCGTATCTTGGTTAAATCTTTGAAGACGTTTAATCTGTTCTGGCCTTTGATGCCAGGAGTGGGGGGTTCACAGTTAGACACACATGCAGTGTATCATCAGATGATGTAAAGTCCTATTCATTAATTAATCACTCTCAACAAAACAAGCACCGAGCGAAGAGGTCAAGGTATAGACCAAATCCAGCGGGAAGCTAAAAAGCCATGACTGTCACCATTAATGAGAGAGCCTGACAGACGCACACAGCCTCGGGCTCTGCGCTGCCAAGTGCTTGTCCTTCAGGCCTCCCGTCACATGAAGATGAACCTGCTGTATTTAACAAAATAAACCTTTCAACAGAAGGCAACAGAACATTTCCCTTTCCCACAAGCAGTCGGGGAAAAGATAGAAAACAGACAGATGGAGGAAAAGAGGATGAAAGATGTGGGAATACTGAGGGAAGTGGCAGGATAGAGATAAACAGAGGAATGGCATAAAAGAAGTGTGTGTGTGTGTGTGTGTGTGTGTGTGTGTGTGTGGGGTGAGATGGATGATTGATTCATTATTCATGATATTCTATCCTCTGTCTGCAGTTACTGTATGTCCACATCATTATGGCATTATATTGGTCCTATGAGAGGATTCACTCTGCTTTTTTTTCTCAAATTGAAGAGTGTGTGGATGCATGTGTTACATTTAAAGAAAATACATAATAGCATTCATTAAGCATATTCCTCCCCAGACCCTCCAATCAGTAGATTCTGCTGAAAAATAAACCTTTAAATGAGACCTTTTAAAAAAAAAAGAAATGTTTATTGTTTGTTTGTGCGTTTGTTTGTTTTCTTTGTCGTACATGTAAAAGATATGGAAAGTTAAAAAGGTCAAAGTCTGCGCCAACAGAAGCTCCTCTCTCCCACAGAAAACACTGCTCCTGAAACGCCCCGTCAATAGTCACACCTTTAATTCCATCACACTAGGTCACATTGTCACACATAAGCACAATTTATGCTAAGCAGGTAGTTTGGCATGTAAGAATTAATTTAGCAAAGCTTCTCTGTTGTCGTAAGTGGTGCTTGCTCAGGCTTGTGTAAGCTGACCAATCAGAGGAGACTGTATTGGGGATGAGGGCATTTCAGACAGCGGGAATACAGTGCTGAGAAAACTGATGTGTTTTTTGAGCTCTAAGGCATGTGCAATACTTTAAGCCTAAAAATGAGTAAGATGTCTCTTTTAGGACATGAATCTGTATCTATATATGCACACAGACAATGCAGCCCCAAACTGCCTACAGCAATGTTGCAATTTAATATTCCATTTACATTTGTTTAAAAACTCACAGACCTTAAAATACAGGTCAAGGCCTTTCACAGCCTGGTGCCGCCTTTCAGTTTTGCAGTAAACTGTAACAATTGATTGTCCTGTTTTTCGCACAGGCTTCTTCCACTGAAATATTCTGCTTTGAGCAGAACCGAGCAGCAAGCCCCATCTTCCTGCACCACTTTCAGTTTGGAAACTGAAATACTTTTTTTTATCAACCAGCTTTAATTTCACTGCCTTTCACACCTCAGTCGTATTTCAGTGTTTCCGTGGCCTACACAAATTCCACTTAAATGTCGCCATTATTATACATCTTCTTAACAAACTTTTTTTGAAGAAAAGGGTATGGCTGAAAACCCCCAAATCACAAGTTATGTCTTATTAAGATCTGAGAGAATTTTATGGATAGTTATATTTCAGAGCACATCTCCAGTGATGATGGCCATACTTAGGGATAATGAGATAGAGGTTTTTGTCTTGTGGTAGCTTAAGTCGGCATTCATTGACTAAAAGTGGTTAATAAAACATAAAACACAATGGATATTTACTAGATGGAGACACGGTCTCATTTGGGTGCAGTTCTAAATCTTTCTCAGAGAGTTATTGCAGGCAAGATCATCTGACTGATGTTACTGATTTAAAGTCCAAGACCAGTGCTGGATGACTCTGGGTTTGGGGCAAATCTGCTGTAGCTTCATCTTGAAACTGAGAGGAAAAACTCTCAGCCTGAATATTACATAGTTAGATAACAATCAACCAATTTGATGTGGCTTTGATTTTTGGAAAACACACAAACTTTTAGTGTGCTTCTGTGACTGTTTGTCCTCCTTCGTATCCTCTCTGCTCCCGGTGATGCAGACACCATACATCGAGTGGCCTCTAGCGGAGTGAAGGGAGCAGGGCCAAAGAGGAGCGGGGCAAACATGCCCTGAAGCAGTCGTACTAATTGAGCATAATGAATAACGATGATGTGAGCTGGAAGAATCGCGGATGGGATCTATACGTTTACTCACTTATTGCTTTTTCCTTCATTGAACATTGTGTGTAGAGGAGCTTCCCAAAGATCCCAATGGCCTCTGGGTGAGATGTGGCAGTGACCCGTTCACCTGCTCTTTCAACCATTAAGGGTCAATCTCACAGAAGTCCTGCGAGGTTTGAGGGTATTGAAACAACACTTGGATTTCCCCCCGAGGCAACGTCAGCCAGGGTTTGTTAAACCACTGCTGGAATACCCTGAAGGCCTTTTCTGACCCGGTGACATGTCTCCATTTCACATATTTTTGAATAAAGATGTTGTCAGTCTTTTAATAGAGCCTCTGCTTAACTGCTCGTCTAATGCTGTTTGGATAAAGCACAACAGCGAAGTAGATGAAAAACGTTTGAATGACAGACTGTAGGTAAATTGTATACACAGAGGACAAAAGCATTTCAGCTCAAAACAACAACTCTTTTCACACGAGCAGTTCGATCAGCTGTTATGAGTCTTCACCTCATGCAAACAAAAGATGCTGTGCGGGATAAAAAGATGTAATTATCCCATCCCAGCTGTTTATTATTCAATTTATCCTTCTCTCAAACTTGTAACAGTCTCCTTTTGTAAAACCTGCTATATTTTTGTTGTGTTTGGGGCAGAATTTCAAAAGCCCTCTGGACTGATCGCAATGGATTCAGATCACCTGGGTGCAGGGTGGGGGGACTGACACCTAATCAATGAGTGTTAGTAGCTGGGGGCATTCTCCTCCCAGCCAATCACGGTGTGATGACGCCCTTTTGTGAAGGCTCAAGAGAGGTTGGGTAAGGACCCCAGGTTGGCCTCACACTCATTCTTAATATGTCCCTGACACAATGCAGACCTCATCCTGATAGGTTGCCAGCCAGAAATTCTCGTCTGTTTAGACCCCTATTGAGATTCTTTTTTGCTGCAACGTTCTCACTATGTTTATTCTTCAGCCCAGTTGAGTGATCAAAAAAGTCACCAGTCATTTAGGCTACCTGCATCAGGGCCGTCCTTACATGTGCAAGTGTTGCTTGCCTTGCAAATAGCGTGATGCCAAAAGTTTTCTTTTTATGTTCGTTTATCTTTGGTTTATCTGGACTGAACCCTTGAAGTGATCTGACATTAAGAAACCTAAGGTTAAAAAAGATAGGTAATTTACAATTGTGACATTTCCAGTGAAGTTTAGTGAGGTTAAGTGCACATCATTTTGGACAATAAAGTTAGTTGTTAAACTGTGAAATGTCCTGCCTCTGTTGCGTATCTTTGTCACATTTATAGGCCAATGAGAGTCATCATACTGATTGATTTCTTTTATTTTCATGTCAACCACACAAAGTGCCCAGCCCTAATAGGTGACACCAAATTCACAGTTGCAGTGGTCAAACACTCTATTGCACTTAATTTCATTACACAACTACACATTATTTTTTGCAGCTCAGTCTTAAACAAGGTGTTCTGCTCTGTCTCCCAAACCCGACAAAGAAAATCTGTGATAAAAAAAAAGGTTTTTAATAATCATCATACCAAAAGATTTCAGCATAAAGACGTCCTCATAGGCAGGACAGCAAAACGACAACAAAAAATGATCTCATTAATTGTAGTACCGGTGCATGCAGAAGTTTGGAGACAAAGGTTTCCTCTTCTCAGTAATAAATTGACTCTTCACTGATCTCTATCCTTGTGCCTCCACAGAGATAACACTAGATGGAGCTGTTGTCAAAAGATTCCAGGTCATATCTCATCAGTGACAGCCAGCCTCTGGAGGACACAGATCTTTTGGATTAAGAAACAATACAACCAATTACATCATTACTCAATAGTGCAACAGAACAAGGAGTGTTTAGAGTTTGAATCAAAAAGCTGCTAAATGGGTAATTAATTGGCTCCAACAGCAAATGTGCACCACATGATTACATTATCGGGGGTAATCAATTTGGGAACATGCCAGCTCATCAGGTCAATAAATGAAACTGACGGTTCGGTCTGTGAACAGCACATCAGCACAGGATGCAGCTGTTTCCATCCTGCTGATAGCCCCATTACATCTCTTTCAACCAGATGGATAAGTGCCAGCTCTGGCAGTCAGAGCAGCACTGGGCTCACACTGGCACTCTTATCTGCCTAATACAGAAATCTGACCTTAACTGTTAGGGGGGAGAGTCATGTTAATGTGGTTGAATAACCGATCAGTGAAATTACTGTTTTTAAATGTATTTTTCTTAAATGTAAAGTATGGCTTTAGATAAAAGTGCACGTCAATGGGAAAGATATGTGACAGTACATGTCCGTAATACTATAGTAATGAATGTGAATAATGTAAATAATGCAATACTGTTATCAGTAGGTGATATTCTGTTGTTTCCATAGATCTTAAGTTTCCTGCTCATATGCATTTCCACTCTGTCGCGACAGAGGGTGACACTGTGCTCCCCCTTAAACATAATGTCCCTGCCGAGAGTCTTCTAGGAATATGACTGTTTCCATTGTCATATCAAACACGTGTAACATCCAGAGAGGTGGACTTGAGTCAAATTATTGACTTGAGACTCAACTTGGACCTGAAAGTAAAAGACTCTTGCCTCGACGTGACATGATATGTGATGAACTGAAAGACTTGCTTTTCATTTTGTGTTCTTTTTACGCTTTCATTTTAGTTTGTTAGAGCTTTTTTAGTCTTGCTGTCAGTATTTCACTGTTTTTTCTTTTACTTTTCAGAAATAAAGAAATCAAAGATTATAATACAAACTTAATTCATTGTTTCACTTTTTGAACAGGTTAGATTAAACCACATACCGAAAATGAGAATCTGAGAACTTGCTCATGAAGAGAAATGGCTTGAGACCCGGAGGACCTAATGACTTGAGTCACATGTCTGGTTACATCTCATGACCTTTAATGTTTTCACTGCCGCAAAATTAAGGAGACACTTACACTAAGTACCTGATGTTGCAGGCCTTTCTTATATGTTATTAATTGATAAACAATTTACATTTTTCAATTTTATATAATTCTGACTACTTCCTTTCACTCTGTGTTACTGTGACACAAACAATAAACATTTTGCCATATCATCGTTTAAAATCATCGGTTATATCAACCACCAGTCAAATTGTATTTAACTTGAGTTGTAAATGTTGAGTGAGATACATTATTTAGCACTATGGCCATGCAATTCAATATAAACAGAATTAGGTTTTAATACAGACATTTCAGAGACCTAAACAGTCACATAAGACACAACCTATTGTTTATCAAATCCCATTAAACTTTATTTCATTGAGTATACATATTCCATTGCACATTTAACATCATGAAAATGACTCTTGATTGTAAAAATACACAGATATTGACATTTCATGTCTGACACCATCTGAATACTTCATGTAAGTATACCATTATGCAAAAGCTCACATTCTCAATGTGACGCAGGAGGCGAAGCAGCTGTTTTTTTTTTACTGCAGAATCTACCCAACAACCAAACAACAATATATATATATATATTTTTTTTTTACATGTACTGCAGTCTATACAAAAATGAATATATGTACACACAGATGATTTAATATGTACAGTGTTTGAAATGGACAAAACATCTGGTCTATTTACCAAAACACTGCTTGTGAGAGTGAACATTAATTTTATGTATGTTTGTTTCCATGTGCTGCAGGTGGAATATAAAGATCCAGTGATGAAATGTTGCATGCCATTTATAATATGTGGAATTCACACCATGCAACATTAAATACTGACAATAATTATAATTTCAATAATATATCAAACTAACATAAAATTATTGCACAAGACAAAATGGTTCTCTGTAATATGTTTACTCACATTTGCTGCATGAAATGTATATATTCAGTACTTAACCTTTAAGCCACTTAACCTGGATACAACTTCTTCCTTGGCACACTGAGGATTGCAGTATATTTCTATGTCAAACATCGAGGAATAATATGTTCGCATAAGGGGGTAAATTATAAAAATATGCATCTATAATTTGGGTGTTATATCTTTACAGGAGAGGTATTTTACTATATCAAAAAAAAGAAATCTCATTTAGCAGTATTTCCTTTAGCAAATTGTACATTCACAATGGCTCCATAACAAAATACTCTTTCATATCACCTGATTTATTCACATTGTGCATTAAAACCATGACCACACAGACTCCATATTCTCCCCTTTGGCCTCTTTTTGTTTAAACAAATGTTTTATCATTCTAATCTCCTAAACAGAATCAGTGTACTGCTCGTTTTCTTTCTACATTGTGGTTAAATACACTTTTTGTCTTTAAATGCCTGACTAACTAGGAGGACCACTGTCTACAGGAATCTTAGGTTCTCTGAGAATACAAAAGGTTTATTTACATCTGTATTGTGTTGAGTAAAGCAGTCCTGTGTTATTAATAATGGGTTATGAGAGCAAACATAGCATGTTTATGTTTTGCCTGTTTCCTTTACTTTACAAGAATATACAATAATACACCCAAAGTTTATATAACCATTAATATATAGAAAGTATTTCATATGTCTGGACTAGTATCCAATGATAAAAATCTTTCCTTTGGTGTCAAGACTTAAACATTTTTGAAAGGGACCAATGAAAACAAAGAACTAAGAAAAAGTGGCTACATAGCAATCCATGGCTCTCCTTCAGAGAACCTGAGGGGGGACTATAAGTACTTCATGCTGTTATTTGAAATTCAGTGTGAGCTGCAAATTGTTTAAAAATCACACCTGAAACAGAAATACTCAGAGGGTGGAGTTAGAGTTGACGTTCATGTGGAAGGTCAAACACCACCCGTCACAACCACAACTCTCCCAGCCTGGTCAAACAGTTTGATTATAAAATGGTTTGTTGCTGAAATCTGAATGGCTTGAATTCACATTCATCATGTGTTTTATAAGCTCTACACTTGAACATGAAGGTCTAGCGTGTGGCTCCGCACAACAAGAGACAGAAGAGACAAGGGAAGTGACAAGTGAGGACTGTGCAGGTGTACAATTTGTAGAACAAAAGAGCTTTAACAATTTTATTCCCACCCACCTTAACCTTTTATAAATCTAAAGTCTGCACAAATGATCAAATGTTCTTATGATCATATTGAGGATGTTTCATCCTCTCGGCTTTCCATTGCTCTAAGGGTGATTTCACAAATTAAGTAGTCCCATCTTTCTGGTTGAGAGCACATGCTTTAGTGTGTTCGGTTTGAAAACCTACAAACATCCATTCTACATGCTTTCATTTATAGTCCCTATATTAAATGCTCAGTGTCTGCTGATGTGCAGCGTGTAATCCTGTCAGAAAGCTATCAGGATTTTGCCAGTACTTGAGGCAAATAGCAGTCTTGCCCACTGCAGGTTGAAGCTACTCAAGTTACTCCTTTCAGATGAGTTACTCCTTCCACCCTCGGCGAGTTGAGCAGGTTGCTTGTCACCTATCACTAAAAACTAGATTAAAAGCAAATACAAGTACAACCTGTTCAAACTCTTTCCTCTCTCATCTCCTTACAGATCACCCTGAAACTAGTTTAGAATAAAGTGAACTGGCTAACCTTCAACTGAAGAGTTTCTACCTACATAACCAAAGGTGTAAAGAAATCAAAAATTGGCAGTAGGCAGGATAGAGAGAATAAGGTCACAGTCAGGACACTTGAAGATGGGAGAGGTTCAAGCTGGATAATATCAAATGACTGGACAATTTATGCCAAAATCCAGTCAGATCAAAATGACCGCTATGGTACTGACACAACCACTCATCCTCTGCCTCAGCAAGGTGAGGATGACATTTGTTCGTACTCTGGACACTTGAGAAGAGCAGGGTAGTGGGAGGAGTTCATCTGGAGGGAGGCCTCAGAAGAGATGGAGGAGGGACTGCGACCACGTCCTGCCCAGGCGTCTGGGTGGAGGAACTGGCCGGAGTAATCTGAGCAGTTGCTGAGGCGAGGCCGGTAGAAGCCCTGGTGGGGCCGGTACATTTCCTCTGCTGTGTAGCGCTTCATGAACAGGTACACCGACATGACACCTGCCGTCTGGGGAGGAGCAGGGGCAAAGAGACACAGAGTTTACTTTTTTTTGGTAATATCCTTAAACTTTACTTCTGTTTCCTTTACAGTCGAATGGTTAAAGAAAACAGTGTTTTTAATAGGAAAAAATGGCCAGATGAAAACTAGCCATATAATTTTTATTGAATTTTTGGATCCACTGCTTGTAATATTATAGACAGTTTACGTGTATCTATTGTCTACCTAATATGTACATGTGTTTTTGTGTAATCTCATCTCACATATTTTATTTTTCTAAAGAGGCAGAGTAGAGAGAGTTACAACAAAAGAAGTTCTGTTCAATGTCACGTGATTCATAAAGACTTCAGATCATTCCAGAAAGTTCTAAGCGAGCAATTTAAATGCATGAATACAGAGAGGAAGAAGAAGGATGTTTGGCAGGTTGTAGTTAGCACATTAATTATTGATTGATTTATTTACAGTACTGGGCTGCTAGTATTTGTGGTCCATCGGAGTAAATCAGATGACGCAAGTCTCCCTACTCAAGGGCTGTGCAATTAGGTGTTCTTTGTTTTTAAAGCCTTGACGAAGACTTTGATGGTCGACACATGTTGGCTGTTGGATGAATGAAATCATAAACTGCCAACTATATGTTTGTTATTGTTGTTATTTGTGCTCTAGTTTGTTGTAGTCAACAGGTCTGTATTTCCAAACCCTTGACTTCTGCATGAGGCCAGTATGGTTAATTTTTGAAACAACAGGATTGAATAAAGAACTTAAGTAACCAACTTGTGCAAAACGACATCATGCTGTGGATTGACTTGTGCACCAGCTGCCACTGCTTCAAACTAAACACATAACCACATATATCTGTAGATTTCTGTCAGTGGATATGCCCTTATCTTATGCGATGCATGTGAGTCTGTGCTTTATCTATATGGATTTTAGTTTTTCTTTTGTTTGTTTTTTTCTTTCTGCTTTTTAAATGAGATCATTGCCAATATAAATTTACACAAGTAAGAATTTCACAGCAAAATAATTTCCATAAGTTTAACATCCGATTATTGTATATGACTAACAACATCAAAAGCAACTTGCAGACCTTCAATGCTTGGTTGAAAGGCAGAGTCAATTATCCACAGAAGACCCAGAATAAACATATGAATCATAGATTGTTAGCCCTGAATTATTGTGTGTTAAGACTATATCTCAGAACACAATACAGTGATAGCTGTTCATATCTGAAGGAAGGGATTTGAAGGGAAAGTGAAGATGCTAAACGATTCAATACTCAAATATGATTTATTTCTGTTATCTTTGTAAACAAGGATGGATTATATCCTTCAAAGAAAGGGTGATTTTAAAATGAGAAAGAAAGTAAAGTAGGTAAGGAAAAAAAAGTTTTAGAGGACCAGTTTTGACACATGCTTGTGAAACCTTTTGGGGAAGATACAAGGTTACATCATCAACGTATGTTGAGGTAAAGTTACCTCAGTGAGCAGGAATGAGATGGCAGCAAAGGCAAATGACCAGCCATATTTGTAGCTGAAGTAAGCCTCATTAGTTTTGGTTCTGTTCAACATTTCATCGTTAATGTTGGAGATGTACAACACCAGCCCAACCACCAGAGACAGACCTGAGATAGGCAGAGAGAGAGAATTAAGACACCGATTGACAGAAAAAGAAAAATTCTACTGACTTTGACTGAAATGTACAAAAATATATTCATAGTGTATGAATGCAATCACCTTGATCACACATGTACAATGATAGTATGCTCACTGTCACTCTCCTCTTAAATCATAGTCTCATCGATTTGATCCAAACCAATTCTATTACATGACTATGGATTGTAGAAATTAACAAACTAATTATTCCAGCCCAAGTTCACATTTGTAAATGTTCGGTGATTTAAGTTGGAAATTTTGTCAGTTAAACTCAGTACCTGACAGGATGAAGAAGATTCCAGAGACGAAGGCCAAGATGGTGCGATGGGGTCGGATGTGGCCAATGTTACTGAGTACAAAACCAATGAACATAAAGAAGAGGCTGACCAGAGGGAAGGGTGTGGCAGAACGGATCATCTCTGGAAGAAGACAAGAAAAATCAGTTTGTTTGGGACTGAACTCTATTTTTCTTTGTTTTGTGCATTTTATTCAGTGACTCTCTGAAACTTCTAATGGAAGTTGTTCCCCCTAGAGCAGCAGCATGAGGTTTTCCACTGAGACTGGTCTGCTTGTCAAGTCATTGTTTCATGGATTTAATACATGGTGCCTTATTTATATTGAGATGGAGCTGGACCTCCCTACTGAGAGCAAATGGCACAGTATTTCCCAGAAGTAAAGCCAATCAGTGGTTCTTCTCTCCAGTTCCCCATTGTGTTTTCCATTGAACAAAATGCTACCCTTCCAGCTAAGCGAAACAGATGTCTAAGGCCATAACCTTAATGGAACTGGTAATTCAATTAGTGTGGTAAGGTTTGGGTTAGGTCATAAACTTTCCTATTAAGATCTAGAGCAGGGGTACTCAAATACAAATCTTAAAGGGCGACAAAGATTTTTTTCAATGACTCAAAGGTCCATGTATTGAGGTTGGTCAGGCCACATGCAATAATACTATAATATTCGAAACAAAATGTCCTTTTCATTCTAAACAACAAAATACGAACTAAAATAAAATGTAATTTCCATTTCAACATAAATTAAAATACATAGTTGAATATTTCCTCTTTTTGTTTGCCTTCAAACATTGTGTCCATCACTTCAGTCATGCATTATTTTATTTCATTGTGACATAGATGTGACAAGAATCCTGCTTGCAGCTTGATATGACGATTTCAGTGCATTTATTTGTGTTGTGCTTAGCTCTGAATTTTGAAGAAATGTCTCTTCAAAATTCCTATGCTTCGTCTCATAATGCCATTTCAAATTGGAAATCTTCATCACAGCTTCTCCTGGCATATTGTAACGCCCCTTGTGGACTGTGGCACAATGACTCTTGGGTATTCTGTTGGTGTTGGTGTAATTATGGTTCGTGAATGTGTTTGTGAATAAGATGATATGTAATATGGTTGTGGGTTAATTGACGTAATTTGTTCTGTGATTAAATGGTGCTGAGTTTTAACAAGGATGTTAAACTTTTGGCACCGTGAGTGAAAGGGTATTTGCCGGGAGAAACTCCCGTCCGTTACAATCTTTGCATATTTGAAAGTACATGATGAGCCTAGTTAGAGCTTGTTAAACTACGTCTGACCAAGTATTTGTTACCGCTGCATTGTCAGATACGTGGGGCTTCTCCTGGTTAGAAGGACAATGAATACAAATTTTAAGTCCCTATTTCTCTGAGTTGCCGATTTTCACTGTCCACTTTGTTATAGCAGTTTACTTGGAAACACGCCATTTTCAATCTCTTACCACCGGCAAAATGTGAATACGCGAACTGCTCCGAAAACGAAAGTGAAAGTTAAAAGTTGCGCTCGCAGCGGTGAGTGACCCAGCTGTCTGTGTATCGTTGGCATGGAGACAAGTCCTGGTGTACACGTGCTGACCCAACCAAAACACATGGTGAAGGAATATAAGTTCGGGGGCCACAAACAGGAGGCCGGGGGCCGCCTATTGAGGACCGCTGATCTAGAGTATATACCAGACAGTTACATTTCTCAGTAGATTTTTTGTTAGTCTTTTTTGTTTAAAGTCTGAAAAAAATTCAGGAAACTCTTCAGTTCAGAATGAAAAAGATCCAATGACAGCTGCTGCCAAGTTGTTATATACATGCTGTTTTAGAATGTCAATTCTGATCACAAAGCTTCATGATAAGACAGACAAACTTTACCATCATGTTTCAATAGATCACAGTCATGCAAACCTAAAGTGATCGGATAGCTCCTGTATTAACTTTGCATGCTGTGTGCATTTGAGTTACTATTTCTGCATCCCTCCATATGCACTTCAGAGTTATAAGTAATGCATACAGTATGTGCCTGGAAGTATACTTTCATTTATATCACAGCCATTGGGTAACTTACTATTTTCAGCAGTATTATTATTGTAGGGAGTGATTTCTTTCTCACATGTACACGTCTTTCACATTCATGTTTCTGTCACTTCTTCACCTCCACATCTTAACATCAATTCTCCTCTCTCTCACTTCTGTCTCTTGAAAGAACACCCACCTTATTTGAACCTTTTTTGCACTCACAGAAAAAGTTGATGAGAAAATAGATGCACGAGTAAAGGGATAATTTCTCTCGACCTTGTCTCCTTCATCTAATACGTTATGACGACCTTCAGAGAGGCTTGAAGCATTTATAGATGATCAACTAGTTTTCCTCTGTCGTACCATCTTTGGGCTACAGACATGAGAGACATGAAAACTGCAGTGGCTGTCCTGACAGTCTCACTCTCTTTCGTCCTGACTGCTTGTCTGCACACTACCAGTACCAGTATGTGTATCCATGCATGTTCACCCTGCAGGGGGTCTCTACAAAATGAAAATGGCACCCGTAAATATTTCATGCACACCCAGCTCTTATCTTGACTGGACAGTCCTTGGGGATTGAGTCAGGAATAGCACAAACCACACAGATGACAGCTTAGTGCAGGGGTGTGAACTTGTCACACTTGTCATGTATGTGATGACTTCATACTTGGCATAACAAATCAAAAGAGGCTTATCATGCATTGCAGTCCCTGTTGATGCCAACAGTACAGGAGTCCATGGAAAGACATGTTCTCCCTCAGTGACACATGGTGTTACCAGACAGTTCTTTCACCTGTCAGAGATGAAGTTCACTGGGAGGGTGTAATGCATTAGAGGTCCAGACCACCCCAGTTCCATCCAGTGGACGTGGGAGGAGTGCTAATGCAAGAACAATGACAAGACCTCTCACCTGGCTTCCCAACTGTGAACACAGCCATTTTTTGAAATTTTAATTGGAACTTTGCAGATATTCAACCAACTTTGTAACACTATAATTTTGTTGGTATATGCAAATGTACAATGAAGATCTGCAAAAACATATAGTCTGATGGATGTAGGACTATCAACTGCTTTGTAGGGCAGTTGTCGTTCCGAATTTTGTAAGCCCAAATCCACGGCAACAAAGAGTATAGTCAGATCAAGAGGTCCTGAATAACATTTAGCACCAATTTCAAAAATATTTGTGTCCTTCTACTGCATAGGCAGCTCATTTTTAGGCAAGGGCCATCATTCCAGTGTGGAATAGAATAATATTTAACTATTTGGTATTTCATTACAAGTGTCCAAATTCAAACTAAACACCGAGGGCATTAACACATTCACCAAACTAAAGCATAATTATTAGGTCATGTAATAATGCCCAGTTACTTACTCAGGACACTGACAGTGGACTCAGAGGTCATCTGGACGGTGGTGGGCATCACATACTCTATGGTAAAACATCTGCCTTTCTCCTCCCCTGAAAAAATAAAGGACAGGGAAAGACATATTCAATAACATATCGCATAATTCTTGAAGGAAACAGGGTTCAGCATAGCTGGTTAATCTGTTAATTAGCCCATTGTGACAGAAAAGTCAAACAAAGAGGCATGTACAGTATGCTAGCAGACTATGTCCTCCAGCCTCCATGATGATGATATCTATCCTGGCACAATGTCATGACAGTACATCACAAATATCAAGTTTTCTTTTATCACATGCTTGAATTAATTAACTTTGTGTCGTGGCTGTGGTACGAATTTCATCTGATAAACCATTACATGTCAATTAAAAACAATCTAACAGCAAGTTGCAAGTCAGCATGTTATCAACAGCTTGTTTCATTTACACACACAGTTTCTGCTGTCAGTGTTTGTAAGAGGAAAACCCAGCATTCCATTTTTGCACCTTCCCCTTTTATCACTTTGACACATACAGTACAAAGTCTGGCACCAAAACACACTGACACCCAAATACACACTCTTGCAACTGATGTCCTTATCAACACTTCATTAACCCCACACACAGCTTAAGGTGTTGGTGTAGGTGTTTTGCAGTTCAGTATATGTATTTAACTTTCATCATGAGTATTCTGTGTTGATAACAATGCTGAAGGTTTAGTTAAGGTCAGGCCTAAAATACAAGTATCAAACATTAAATGCTACTATTGAGCATTAGAATGATGCACTTACTACATTCATCATTGTAATGGTACATACTTGAAATGATGGAGTATAATAAAGAGGGAAATATATAATGATTGTTAGTTATATAGAAAGACAGAGATTAGAAGATTTTTGAGTTTGTGAACTTGTTTCTTGCTTCTTATTATATTAAGTAAATATAAGAGTCAGTTTGGTATATTGCAGCCCACCTCTAGTCATGTCTTTGTCTTGTTCATTCAGTTGAATGTTTGAGCTTCACTGTGTAGAATGATGTATGTGCAGACTCTGACACCAGAAAAATGCTTTAACATTCATTCCTCATTTTCTCTGCACAATCAAAAATGGGATTTTAAGAAGCAGGAACCATCAGAGATTCTGTAGTGGAGATGCAAAGGGTATGGAGGCAATCACAAGAATGTCAATTCCATATCATTCTTGCTTTTGATTTTGCTTTTGGCATAAAGTCAGCATTTAGCCACTTAATAACAGATATTTTCACAGGGAAGGAAAGGTCTCTGGGGTTCCCCTCTCCTGGACTATCCAAACATTGCTTAAATGTGTGGATAGCTTACTTAATACAGGACTGTAAAGCTAGTTTTTCTTCTTCTTCTTCTTCTTTTTTTTTTTTTACATCTACAGAATGGCAACTGTAACTCTCAGTCCATTCGAATGTTCTGCAAAAAAGTGAAATAACACAGCAGACTTGATGCCTCATTTTCAGTCAGTCTTCAAGGACATCTATCTGGGAAAAGGTCAAAATAACTAAAATATTATGCAAATGTGACTTAAACGATGCTTGCTAACAGCTACCGTTAATATATACTTTAAGTGCAATTGTATGAACAGTAAATCAAGCTTTTAAAAATTACAAACAAAACAATACTGTAATTTTCAAGAATGAAAGACCGTATGGTTACGTTGTAACCTTGGTTCTCTGAGTGAAGAGACTATCTCTCCACTCCGTTACATATTCCATATGTACGGGGATATGACCCCCGCTGCTTGTCAGGGCACTTGGATATTTCTTTAAGACACACCGGCTTGCCCGGCCACGCCCCATTGCGTAGCTATAAAGCACCTGCGCCGGCGTGTAATCACTGATAGTTTGAGCGAAACGTGTCTCCGAGCGGCCTAGGGGCTGGAGAGATAGTCTCTTCACTCAGAGAACCAAGGTTACAACGTAACCATACGTTCTCTATCGTCTTGAGACTATCTCTCCACTCCGTTACATATTCCATATGTACGGGGTAGATCTTTAAGACACTCCGTGAGGAGACGGTGCAACCCACAATCCCATGTGCAACAAACGAACTATTTACAAATGTACACTATATACAACTCCCCGGAGCAGGCCCTGCAAGTCGCTAGGGCCGGCCCTGGGAGGGAAGGGCTGCCGGGGGAGCCCGCAAGCCGCAAGACTGACCCAAAGGGGACAGGCAAGGGCCCCGCAAGACGCAGGGGCCAGCCTGTTCACGGAGCAACCGCTCAATCAGCCCGCAAGACGCAAGGCTGAGGGGGAGACAAAAATGCCTACCGTCGGGCCACGCCCAGCACACACTCCCCAAAGGAGGGGCTGGCGGCCACATTCACCCGGTAGAACCTGGTAAAGGTTGACTGGGACGACCACGTGGCGGCGGAGCATATGGAAGCAAGGGAAGCCCCCCGCCACAAGGCCCATGAGGCTGCCACGCCCCGAGTGGAGTGTGCCCGGACCCCTGGTGGAACAGGCGCACCTGACAGTGCATAGGCCTGGCGGATCGTGTCCACAACCCAGTGCGACAGCCTGGATTTTGACAGAGGCCTGCCCAAACGCCCATGGTCGTAACACACAAAAAGCTGGTCGGACTTCCGGACCGCCTGGGTACGACGAATGTACGCTGTCAGGGCCCTGACCAGGCATAGTGTGGACTGGCTCTGCTCAACCTCCTCGCCTGCGCTGGGCGAGGAGAGAGACTGGAGCTCGACCGACTGAGCCAGGTGGAACTCAGTCAGGACCTTAGGCAGGAAGGCAGGGTTGGGGCGGAGAACCACACTCGAGCCGTCTGGGGAAAACCGACAGCAGTCACCATGCACCGACAGGGCATGGAGTTCACTCACCCTTCTGGCCGAGGTGACGGCGAGCAGAAGGGCGGTTTTCATGGAAAGCCATTTGAGGTCAGCACCCCCTAGAGGTTCGAAGGGGGGACGCTGAAGGGCTCTAAGGACGATATCCAAATCCCAGGGGGGAACTGCAGGGCCGTCGGTACGCACCGTGAGTCGCTGGGCCCCTCGAAGAAACCGGGAAATGAGCACGCAGTCCTCCGTACTCAGTGCAACTTCCCCGATGCGCACTGCCTTGATTGCTGCCACCAACCCTCGCAGTGTTACGGCGGCCTTCTGTGCCTCAAGCTGGGACTGCAGGAACTCCTGAGCCGAGGCACAATATGGGTCCACCTGGTGAGACACACACCAGGTGGTAAACACCTGCCAACGATATGAATAGGCAGCCCTCGTGGAAGGAGCCCGGGCATGCTGGATTGTTGCCACCACGGGCTCCGGCAACCCTAAGGCCAGGAGCCTGTCCCTCTCAGGGGCCAGGCCACCAGCCTGAGCCCCTCTGGAAAGGGGTGGAACAGGGCTCCGTTCGCCTGGGAGAGCAGGTCCCTCCGGTGCGGGAGCTCCCATGGCAACCCGTCTAGCAGGGGTGGAATCGCTGAGAACCACAGCATATGGGGCCACAGAGGAGCCACCAGTATAAGCCGCACGCGCTCCACCAGAACTCTTCGGAGAAGAGGCTGGAGAAGAGTGAAGGGGGGAAAGGCGTAGAGCAGGACCCGGGGCCACGGGTGCGCCAGAGCGTCCCAACCCATGGGGGGATCGTCGTTCCTCAGGGAGAAAAAGAGCGGGCAATGTGCCGACTCCCTGGACGCAAACAGGTCGACCTCTGCCCTGCCTAGGCGGCGCCATATCTCGGAGACCACCTGAGGGTGGAGTCTCCACTCCCCCGGCTGGGGCCCTCCCCTCTACATGATGTCAGCCGCGGAGTTCAGTGCCCCTGGCACGTGCACGGCTCTGAGCGAGAGGAAGTGTGGGTGAGCCCACTGCCACAGGATGGTTGCGAGCTTGCACAGGGCAGGGGAGCCGAGGCCCCCCTGTCTGTTGATGTAAGCGGCCGTCACTGTGCTGTCGGTGCGGACGATGACGTGGTGACCCCTTAGCCTTGGCAGGAAGAGACGCAGAGCGAGGAGAACCGCCCTCAGCTCTAGGAGGTTTATGTGCTGGCACAGCCACCGGCCGGTCCAGACCCCGTTGACACCACAGCCTTCGTGTACGGTGCCCCACCCTGAGGAGGATGCGTCCGTGTACACCAGCTGGCGATAGATCACTGGACCCAGGGCTCGGCCCAGCTTGATTTTTGCTGGGACCTTCCACCACTGGAGGGCCCGGTGAAGCCTCCGAGAGACCACCACTTTGGTCTTGTGGGATCCCTGAGGGCACAGCCCCAAGCCCAGCAGACATCTCTGCACGGGCCGCATGTGTAGGAGGGCAAGGGGGACCACCTGCACCATGGCTGCCATGAGGCCCATGAGGCGAAGGCAGAGTCCCCAGTTGACTAGAGCCTGCAGCTGGAAGAGGGCGAGGCAAGTCCTGAAAGCCCGCCGCCTCTCGAGGGTCAGAGCAACCGTCGCACTCCTCAAGTCCAGGACCATGCCCAGGAAGGTGGTCACCTGGGAAGGCTCGAGCCTGCTCTTCTTGTAGTTCAGGCGCAGACCTAGGCCCTGAACGTGGTTCAACAGCCGGGCTACGTGGTGGCGACACTGCTCCTCCGAGCCTGCACAGACCAGCCAGTCGTCGAGGTAGTTTAGGATCCTGACCCCTCCCTGCCTCAGGGGGGAGAGGGCCGCATCCATACAGCGAGTGAAGGTCCGTGGTGCTAGAGAAATGCCGAATGGCAGCACCTGGAACTCGTACACCCTGTCTGCAAATCCGAACCGCAGGAACCGCCAGTGGCCCCTCCAGATGGGTATCTGGAAATACGCATCTTTGAGGTCTATGGTGGCAAACCAGTCTCCTGCAGTGACTACCTGCCTCACCCTGGGGACTGTCAGGAACCGGCATCGCAGGGGCCGGAGATACCTGTTGAGCCCCCTGAGGTCTAGAATTGGGCGGAGCCCCCCGTCTCTCTTCGGAGCCAGAAAATAGCGGGAGAAGAACCCGGCCTGGTGATCTCCAGCGGGCACCTCCCTTATAGCCTCCTTCTCCAGGAGGGTGGACAGCTCCGCCTGCAAGACTGCTCTCTGTTGAGGATCGCCCACTGTTGTAAAGGTGGGTGTCCTTGTTACTGGTGGCCGTCGTAGAAACTGGATACGGTATCCGCGGGTCATGGTTGAGACCACCCACGGGTCTGCCCCCAGGGCCGCCCAGGCCGCCCTCCCAACGGCCACCGGGCCCCCAGCCGGGGCCCGTTGGCCGTCAGGAGGGCGGGGGGCGCCTAGAGGAGCCCTGAGCCTTAGCAGGTGGTCCTCTCCCTCTGCCCTGTCGGCGGTACCCGCGCTGCCGGGAAGCCTCCAACTGGAGTCTAAGGTCCACTCGTCCCCATGTTGAGGCTTCTGGTGCCGGCTGAGGCCGAGACAGTCTTGGCCTCCCAGGGCCCGTGGCACGCCTGGCCAGGCCACCTGAGACCTCCTTCGCACAGCGACGGCTCTCCTGAGTCTGCTGTATCAAGGCAGTAGCGTGGGGCCCAAACATTGCGGTGGGTTCCACTGGCACCTTAAGCAGGCAGTCTCTATCCCCCTGCTGAAGCTGGGACTGAGACAGCCACAAGTGGCGCCTGGCCACCCAGAAAGAAGCCAAGGCACAGCCTGCTGCCTCAGCCTGCTCCTTTATCACTGAGGAGAGGCATGAGGAGGCCATCCGCAGCTCCTCGCCTACACTTGTGTCCGCCTGAACTTGATGAGACAAGTCGCGGAGGTAGAGTGACAAAATGGCCCCAGTATTGGCCAACCGAGTCTGCACTGCCATAGCCTTGTGTAGCTTAGCGAGCAGACTATCCATAACCCTGCAGTTCTTGCTAGGGCAGGTGGCATTGCCGAGGATGGAGCTGGAGGGAGAGACTAGTGGAGTGAGGGTTCGGTCCACTGCGGGAAGTAGCCCACAAGCGATCTGGTCCCTGTCATGCACGTTGGAGAAACGGCGACATGCCGCAGACCACCTGTGGGTAGCAGCTGGAGACTGGAACTGCTGACACAGCAGCTTTTTAAAGTCAGGTAGGAGGGGCACCTGGGTTGATGCAGGGCGCACCTCCATACCCTCCTCGAACCTAGAAGGTGCGGTCCCAGGGCTCTCAGGGAGGGCAACGCCCAGAACCCTGGAAGCCCTGTTCATCACCTCCTCAAACCGGTGGGCCAACTCCCCTCTTGTCACCTCGCCCACTGTATGCTGTGCACAAGAGAGGTCATAGTCATCCGAGGAAAAAACGGTTTCCACATCCACGTCCTCCTCCTCGGCTTCTTCTTCCTCCCTGCCTGACCCTGAAGCCGGGGGCGGGAAAGAGCTAAGCGGAGGCCGGACCACCATAGGCTGAAGAGGGGGCAATGGAGCCTGCCAGGCTCCTGGATACTCCCTCCTCCCTTCCGAGGCTGTCGCCATTCTCCCGATTTTCTGTCTCGGCCCCTCGGAAACATGGGAGCCTGTACGCTTTGCAGCAAAGAAGCGACAGCGAGCCTCCCTAGTACGTGCAGGCAGGATAAAGCAATCCATGCACGACTGAGGATTTTCCTTAGAGACCAGAGCATGCTCGTGTCCCAAACACAGCACGCAGTTATCATGCCCATCCTCTAGGGGCATGGCCACCCCGCAGCCCACACAGCAATGCCCCTCCTGGTCTGCCATACTGCCAGGGGCCGAAACCGGAAGTGCTTCGCCACTTCCTGTTTATCTGCTAGCCGGCCGCACCGCAGCTCTCTTGCTAGTTATTATTTATTTATTTTTTTTGTTTGTTTGTTTTTTTTTTTTTTTTTTGTGTGTGTACTCGTACTCGGAGAGGGGACACTGCCAGTACTCAGCGCGTATCCCCCGATCGCGTTAGCTCACGAGCCGCGAGCAATACGCTGGGGAGAGGGAGAGTGCTTGAACTGGGAGAGACGTTCGCCGCCGGGCGCGTCAGCCCGCGAGCCGCGGGCAATACGCCAGGGAGAGGACGCCCAGAGGCCGGGAGCCAGAGATCTCCGGCTCCCAGACCAGGTGCGCGGTGTTTACCCCACTAGCGCGTCAGCTCACGAGCCGCGAGCAATACGTCGGAGAGGGGACACTGCCAGTACTCAGCGCGTATCCCCCGATCGCGTTAGCTCACGAGCCGCGAGCAATACGCTGGGGAGAGGGAGAGTGCTTGAACTGGGAGAGACGTTCGCCACCGGGCACGTCAGGGAGAGGACGCCGCCAAGGCCGGGGGCCGAAGACCTCCGGCTGGCCCAGACCAGGTGCACGATGTGTAATAACCCCACCGAGCGCGTCAGCTCACGAGCCGCGAGCAATACGTCGGGGAGAGGACCTTGGTCCGACACTGTCAGTACTCGGCTCTATCCACCGAGCGCGTCAGCTCACGAACCGCGAGCAATACGCCGGGAAGAACCAACAGCCACCACTGCCGGGAGCCTGAGACCCTCCGGCTCGACCGGGCAGGATGATGGCTCCGCTGAGAGAGGACAGAAAGAGTTCTGCACAGCAATCCAGGGAGGCTGCCAGAGACAGACGCCCCGACTTACTCCGGTAAGCGGATACACAGCTGTACAGTCTCCTCTCCTTCCTTACTTTCCTCTTTTTCTTACTTTCCTTTCTTTGTTTTATGTAGATTGTGTGACACTGCACCCTGACACACAAGTGGAGATCAAACAATCAGTGATTACACGCCGGCGCAGGTGCTTTATAGCTACGCAATGGGGCGTGGCCGGGCAAGCCGGTGTGTCTTAAAGAAATATCCAAGTGCCCTGACAAGCAGCGGGGGTCATATCCCCGTACATATGGAATATGTAACGGAGTGGAGAGATAGTCTCAAGACGATAGAGAACTTGCTTACAATAAAAAATATTCAACTAGTCCTTCTATAAGCCACATAAGCAGCCCAGTGCCCTATATTGAAGATGTTCTACAACACTCACAATAACAAAGTGTAAGTTCTGGTTGTGTTGGTATAGATCCTCTACATGAGCTCATGCTGGAACCAAACACCCGTTGAACTGGAACCAACATCAATAGCAGCTCAAACACCACACAGCCTTGTTCACGTTCTGTGGCGTAACAACATACTGTGACTGTGTGCACTAATTGTTTCTGGGTCAAACCTGAACAGTTAAGTGGGCAATAAGGCCACTCAATTGCCCCTAAAACAGACACTGGACCATTAGTCCATTTATACTGTAGCAATGTCATGTGACGTGACAAGAGAACATCTGTTACCTAATTTCAACTGGATTGCCAATGTATGTACTGTGACTGAATGATTAACCCTGAAAGAGGACAGGGCAAAAAAAATAGTAAACGGCCCAATTTAATGAACAAAAACTCATTTTTTTATTTTCAACATTCTAAAAGAGCCAAACAGAAATATCACTGTAATAAATGACAACATACATACATTTTTTGTTTGAACATCCGCAGTACACATGAATAACACGGCATATTGATGCAGTTAACTGTTGCCACTACCAGAGGGAGCAAAGGGTAATAGCAAAAGTTGATACCTGGTTTACTCTGAGGCAACACTTGTCTGGAGAGTTGTTTCTCTAAGAAAAGAATAAAATCTAACCGTTAGTGTTGCTTTTCCCAATCAAGATCTCCAAGCATGCCTTTGTGATGTCGGAGCTGGGGAGGAACAATGTTTTCGTAGGCCAAAAGGTGTTTGAGCATGCACTGTGGAAAGACTTAGACTCGCTGTATCTTGTACATTTTCTTTCATGTTGATAGCTATGGTGGAAAAGAGATGCAGGTCAAAAAGAAGGAGAAAGCAGTCACAAAAGCAGTCAAAGAACTGAGGGTATTCTGCATCAATCCAAGGTGCCTCTGGTGACACAGAATGGAAGTCAGCCACTGGGTAAGTCATGTGGAAAGACATCTAGCAAAACCAATCTTTCAACTGGAATGAAAATACTTTCAAGGATGCACCCTATAATAAAGTGTGGAAATCAAACATGACAGTAATCATACTCGTCCTAGAGCTAGACAGAGGTTATGGCAGAGTTAAAATGTTCATGCTCAGATATCCAAACACAAAGCAAAGACTAGGTCATCTTTACTTTCTGCAGTCTCAAGGTTCATTAGGAGGAAAGAAAGAGGAAACAATGCAGGTGACTGTGCAAGTGCAACCCAAATTATACAGGAAATTAGACAAAAAAAGTCCAGATTCACCAAAGCTTTGTGTGAACAGCACAGGCTTAAGCAATGCTGACATTAAACATTAACAAAACATTAAACGTATTTGCTTCTGACAAGGGAATGACTTGTTAATCTAAACTATATATACAAACTTCAATGTCTTTCATTATATCAATTACAAAGATAATGGTGCTGCTGAACGCACAAATAGTTCACCAATCACCTAAATCATATTTCTACATATATATATACATAAAATCCTTTAAAGAAGGCATTACAATTTTGCATGCAATGTTTTTATGTAGAACGGTTGGTTAAACATGCAACAATGATGTTAACCCGACATTTGTTTGTGCCAGGAGTTCTTGCATACCTTTCTTGCTAAACCACTGTGATGTACACAGGAATCCTGGTGCATCTGGACTTTTATTTTGTATTTTATCCTTCAATCTGTGTTCACAACAGGCTGACTGTGGAACTTACTTCATGGATAATTTCCTGACTGAAATACGATACACTTGGTTTGAGGACTGAGGCAAAGAAATGCTTCATCTATATGTTTTATACTTTGTAATAACTTACCAGCCAAGAAGCAAACCCTCCAGAGGCCCGAGTGGAGGGACATGCGTATCTCAGTGCTCTGGTTGAGGGGAAGGATGACACCCTCCTCCAGGTAGAGCCAGTAGTCGGTGCTTACGGCGATCCCCAACAGGCCCAGGGCGCAAACAGCGAACACGCTGCTCAGCAACGTCAGCGCCTTCCTGCCACATAGGCTCATACCACAGCCTCAACAGCAGGGGGCGCCGCTGGCAGAAAGGAAAGCTGGAAGTGGAAAAGAGATTATAAAAAAAAAACTTTAACAAAGTCATAGGGGAGCAAGTTATAATAAAAACCATCCCGAGACAGGATCAAACTGTTCCTGAGGGAAAATATGAGAAAATATAAATTAGAATAAAAAAACAACATTTCCAAAAAAGTTGCCGGACCTTCTTCATTTTGAGGACACCAGATGTACATGCTGTCCCCTGAAGGAAAAGCTAAAGGGAAGACATGTATGTACTCTACTGAGCAGTGTCAGTGAAGTTACAAGCTACTGATTACTTCAAACTGGAAGAAGTTGAACTACAGCAAAGCTATCCCCAGGGAGAAATCTAGTTTGGTTTACCAAAGCGATTTCGCAAAAGTAACTACAAAATAGTAAAAATATATATTCAATATTCATGGAAATACACAAATAATGTCAGTGTCAGCATATATATATATATATATATATATATATAGCATGTAACAATTTATCTGAGTAATTGGAAAATAATGGCAGTAATGAATACTTAAAGCTGCTGTAAATGATATATTTTGTAACAGAAGTCAGTGTTACAGTGTTTGGTCAGTAACGCATGTCTTTGCCCTCCCTGTTTATGCAGTAAAAGAGAAAAGAAATGTTCTGGTATCCCTGCCTACTTTATCCAATAAGAGCAGAGGCATCCATAAAGATGTGGTCCTGTCTGCTCATGAGCAGAGAGCAGGGAGGGGATTTCAAACTGCAAAACAGACAGGAAGTTAGCTAAAATTATGACATGTAGTTGAACTTCCAATTTTAATTACATTATTTTATCTTTCACTTATTTTCATTGTTTTCACTGATGATGAATCAATAATTTCAGTTGTCAAAATGGTTGGCAGATAATCAATGAGCTAATCGATTTATCAGTTAATTGTTGCAGTTCTATGTTGTTCATCAATCCCAAGTATTAGTGAGTCATACTTTTCTTGAAAATAATGTGAAACCATCATCTTGTAGCTGAGAAATGGCATCACTTGTATATGCAGCAAATCAACTTGATCTGAGGATCTTCTTGATACCAGCAGAGTAACTTAACCCACTGTCTTGTCTAGTAACAGTAATCGTCTCACAACAGGTAAGACTAACTATTCAAACCAATTAATCAATTCAAACCAGATGTTTCTTTTGTTCAAGTTATTCATGTTGTTTTAATATTGATATAATTAATACATGATTATGTAATTAATGGCTTTGGGGAGGTAGATGGTGTGTCGAAAGGTTTATTGTTTCATCTTCATTCAAGTTCATAGGAGATCTTCCACAGCTGCGGCTGAATAGATAACAGGAGATGAATCCAGTCAGACATGAGCTGGGAATGAATGGAAAGTAATACATGGGAATACGATATGATAGCTTTAACAGAAGACTCTCTTCCTCTTAGTTGAGAAAGAAATTTCCCTCTCCTCAAAATCTCTCATTAGAATTTGAATAACCACATTGTGCAGGGCCAGTGGCTTAGTGGGGCATGTCTGGAAAAAACATTATGTAAAGTTTTTCATTTGACTGCCCTCGTGTTGCCTCCAGCCCCCCTCAAAAAGCTGCAGTAAGACTCACACCACTGATAATGCTCAAAAGGGAATTATGAGACCTTCCTTTATTTCCTGCTATAATCACGCATGACTCCTTATATCTGAAATAAATCCACATCTGTTCTGCGGCATGTCATGATGCAGGATCAGCCTTGCAGATGGTGTGCCGTATGTGACAGCATATGAATGTGTGCGTTCGTCACACAAAACGATGGATCTGTTCGTATGGTAGCTGATGCCCACATTTGCCGGAAGCTGGAGCACTGGGGGTTGCTTGGCATGGGCTACGTGTTGAAAGGAATTGATTTTACATAATGAGTTCTCAGTTGGTTGCCACATTGAGCCCCCACTGGGGGGCTGGAAAGATTGAGCGAATGTGTGAAAGGATTTTGAACTTTTCATAAGACTCATGGCATTTATTTCTCTCCATGGATCAACTTCTTGTATCATGATGTAAAGCTTCAGTAGAACAGGGTAAGGAGATCTCCACACATCTGCCAACTGGGAGTGCAGAACCAGCATCTCAGCAGTGGGGCGGCAACCAAAGATTACTTTCATCATTGATTCATCTTTCAGTTATTTTTATGATTAATTAGGCCACAAAATGTAATAAATAAATAAATAAAATAAAAAAATGTTTATCACTTTGTCCCAGAGCCTAAAGCAACATCTTCAAAATGTCTTCTATTGTCCAACCAACAGTTCCATTACGCAAGACTCTAAATGACAAAGAAAAGCAGCAGTAAACATGTTGAAACTTACAGCTGCATCAATTCTTGCATTCTCACATTTGGTCAAACCAACCGAACATTATCAAAAGCAGGACAAGACAAATTAATTGACATATTTCATCTAAATGGTTAATTTGTACTTAATGTACAAATCCTGTGCAGGATGACAGTACGCTCCAGATCTCATCCCTCTTATGGGTGTAAAGCCAGTCGCCCAACTTCCTCGATACATAGGGTAATAAATCCTCAATGACTATTGTTGTAAGTCCAGCACACACTATTAATAACATTTGTATGCTCAATAAATGCAGACAGTCTCTTCTGTTGTTTCTTTTTATGTTCTTCTTATGTCCCTGTTTAGTAAAATCCATGTTTCAGAAGTTCAAATTTGTCCTTTTCTTTTTAATAGGGAACAATATTTTTCTAACATTCGACAAGAAAATAAGAGACCAAGGCTTATCTGATGTCTTACATTTTCTAAATTACATTACAAGATATTTGAGCATAACAACATCCATTCAAACAAAGAGAGAAAATGTGATTTTTAAAAAAGGCAGTTAGAAAAAGAACACAATATCCAATCGTGACTATTTATTTGTGTTATAAATCAATGTGTTTCTCTTCTTGCTTTCAAACTATGAACCACATGTCAGCATGTTACGCCAGGAAGAGTGACGGTGATTGGAAGCAGTTGTGATGCATCCATAAGCAATCAGAGATCACTAAAGCACAAAGGGCTGGCGCTAATAAGAAAGGAGAATCATTAACCCTCACCTGTTCTTGGCCATGATGCAATCAGTGGCCATTCATTTACAATGACTGTGTAAGAGCTCTATTTTCAGTCATTTAGTATCAAGTTACAATGAGCAGACAAGTTTCATGCTTCCCTCTCAAAGACCTTTTTGTGTCACTGCACTTGACCCGAGGGCTGTTTTTAGTTGTACAGCACAAAAAGCATGCATTGGGTTAGGGTTAGAAGTAAGTGCTGATTGTATCCAAATATGTGTTTCCACAAAGAGGAGAGGGAATCATCACTGAAAAGGACAAAGGGTGGTACTCTTCAAGAGCTTATAAAAATAGACAAGGATGTTGTAATGATAATGACAATGCTAAAATCAGCCACAAGGATGGTCATATATGCAACCACAAATCCAACTTTGATGATTAGAAATATGATTTTGCTGTGACAAACGGTACAGTACCTTTAGAACTATTCACACCATTGTCAGGTTTTCCATGTGTATCTATATCTAAAACAGGCCAATATAGTATTAAGCCAGCAAAGTCTGTCTATTTACGAGCACTATTTCCCATGATAACAAGAAGATGCTGAATATAACTGTAGATGTTTCACAATAAAAGCTTTCGAGCACAACATTTGCGTTGAAGGAGGTTCAGTCTGTGCTTAGTTACAGTCACCGGTTTTGCTTAATTAGATGTTTACTAAGACCAGAAGTTCACATTTGGACATTATTTTCTGTAGCTTTTTCAGTAATATAAGCAAACTGCTTAAAAAAAGCTGGAGGCACTTATTCCAGCAGAAATAATCAAGGTTAGCAGCTTGTGCCAGCAACAGGGTTTTAACAAACAACTCACTGCCTGCATTAGGAAAGAGTAACATTTACACAATCAGATTGACCCCTTCATGGGCCAACTAAACATGTGTGGGTGCTCTTGCCAGAACACCTCGTAACATGTTAGCATGTATGAAATAGCACTGAGCTCATTAATCCAATGATAATGGGTAATGCCAATAATTAGGCACATGAATAAACAGCACCAACTAAATTACAGGTAATGCGAAAACAAACAAAAAGCAAAACATTTTAAATGACAACCACCAAACTGAAAGAGACACACACGCATGCACGCACATGCACACACACACACATGCATGTGCATGCGTGCATGCACACACACACACACACACACACACACACACACACACACAGTGTCATCACATTCAGTCCTTGATGAATACTAAAAATTCTACTCCATGTTCTGGTCTCTGAAGGATTATAAATGGTGACTGATCTCAGCTGAGAAAAAAGGCTTTACTTTTATTGAGAAATGTTTCTCATTAGATGTTCAAAGCCACTGCAACCAACAAAAAAGCCTTGTAGTCCCTCTTTGTCTGTAAAGGGACACACAAAACCTTCTGCATAACATCAGCATTTCCTTTTAAAACCTGTTTGAACCTGTTTCTAGACTGGAGTCCACGCCGGCCTAATCATGGGGATTAATTAAGCAGAATTCAATCGTTACAGTCACCCAAAAATGTTTTTCATTTTTCAAAAGGGATTTAACCAAAATGACACTTGTTACATGTTCAACCGTTAATGTGATACTGATCAGAGCCACTGGGGGTCGAGTGGCTATGCTGGCATCAAGTCAGGCAGATGCACAACACTGCAAGAGTAAAGGGCACGTCATCACCAAAAGTAGGGCAGTCCTCTTCCGTCTACTTTGTTAACATGCGCCTAACCTCCTGTCAGCCTTAATTTAAACAACTCACCGCCAAAAATACCACACTTTCCGAGACCAATTGGAAATTCAGTGGAAAGACAAAGAGATGTGTCTGTGTCTCCAAAGAATGGAGACACAAATGTCTTCATTCTTTTCTACAGTTACTCTACAGTAGAGTATTATAAGACCCACACCTCCACAACAAACCACATTTGGATGAGAAAACATCTCACCCTTGATATAACATCATTTTTCAGGTTATATGTTTTCTGGAATAAAGTGACAAAATTAAATACATCTCTTATAGAATATTATCATTGACTTAAGACGGCTTGTAGTAGGTTAGGTAAATGTGATCAACATGATACATTCTGAATGTAGTGAGAATCTTTCTTTACCACTGATGGTTAAAATGCAACGGTAAACAATATATCACAAGCTTAAGTGTTTCAACAGATAAACGCAGTCAGTTAACAAGAACTTAAAATGGAAGCAAAATTCATGTTTATTTGGGTTAGCATGATGATTTTTCAACTCACCGTTGTCTGAAAATTCACATGATTTATTTTCTTTTTTTTTTTCAAAAAGATAATAAATATCATTCTTAATAAATGTGATCAACTATAGTAGAGCTCTAAAACAGTTTTTCAGATAAATTAGTTGACTATCGCCCATGACTGTGTTAAAAAACAAAACAATTGACTGACTGAATTTGAGCATTTGTTTGTCTCTGTCGAGGGTTTGTCCACGTCACAGCGTGGATCTCTTCTTGGCATGCTTACTGACCCAGCTACTGTAGCCGGGAGAGAGTGTGGCTGTGAGTGCAGTCCCTCTGCTGCCTCTGATGTGGACAGGCGACTAACACTGCGGGAGTTAGTTGCTGGCGGTTGATGCTGGCTGGAGAAGCCTGAGGACAATAGCAGTCCAGTGCACAAGCGAGGAGGTATGTCATTAAGCCACAGACCCAGCTGGGATCTGCTTGCACAGTTTAAGTAAGACATGCATGACATTGCACATCCACGCCTATAATATATGCATGTACATATTAATACACACACTACACATACACTCACTGACCCACAAACTGTCCACAGCCACTCCGTTGTCCTCACTTTATACATCATGAGTGTTACAGAGGGAGTGTGTCACTGATGTTACAAATAATTATACATTTGTCTGTATTTTGAATGTCCAAAATGTCCTCCAGTGTTAATAGCAAAGTTAGATTAAAAAGAATGATGCAAAATATACCTCATATTAGCTTAGAAAAGGCTAAATGACCCCAGGCCTTGCAAAGTAGATAAATGATAAAGTGTTTGTTTAATGGCATGTTCAAACACAATGTTACAGGTAAAACAATAAAAATAAAACAAGATACACACCAACAAACCTTCTTTTGGGTAGTTGGGAAGAATATGTTAGATCATTTAGCAGCTATTTACTCAATATGTTCTTATTCATTGCCAATGGCTTTAGAAATTACATTTATGACCATTGGAGAGTACCAGCAACAGGACCTTCCTTTTCACCATAACTACTCTGTTTATGATTATGGGTGGGGTTAAAATAAGCCTGTTAGTTACACAACTTAAGTTATGTAACCGAGTTAAAAAACATGTACAGTACATGACTTAAGTTAAGTACATAATGTATGACATTAAGAACATGTGTAAGTCAGGTAGTTGTTAACTGGTTATGAAACAGTCTCAATATATATAAGTGTGAATATATTCTATTTCTATTTTAGTCATTAAAGTTATTCTTAATGCCATGCTTCCATATGCTCTCGTCCATCAGCCGTTGTCTCTGAGCTCTGCTGGTCTCCAGAAGGGAGCTTACAAGTAAGATTATTTCTGTGTCACATTCCCACCTCTACCTTAAAACCACTGGATTTGGGTTAGAAAAAATCTGTTAACTGGTGGTTAAATGTTGTCAGACATTTGCTTATGAACAGTTGAACCAGCTGACCCAATGTAGGAGGTGTTCTCTTCCATCACCTCAAGACTCTGGAGCAGCCTGCATCAAAACGCAATACATCTCTCGTTGTGTAATGTCAGATCATCTTAATTGGATGGGGCAGCTCTGGATATAGCCCAAGACTTTCATGCTGTTCCAAAGGCACTTCCCTTATGTCTTTTAGCAAATGGTTTTGGCTTTGAGCTGTTATCCCCGGGGTATAAATTCTCACAGTATCATGATCAGAATGCGTAAGCAAAGCTTGTCAGTCAGCTTGTTCGTCGCGTTGAATATATTCTAATGATCACTGATATAATAGTAAAGATAAACTATGAAAGGCTGAACAAAGACTACATATCTTCACTTTCACTTTTGCTTCACCAAAAGCTTACTTGTCCTGATATGCATAATTCCATGTTGTAATATTTGTAATAAAGATAATAATAACTTGAATGACTCAATATGAAAGACTAGAGATCTGTTTAATCAAAGAAATCCAAAGGATTGGTTCAGTACGGATCTCTAAAAGGGGTGACGGTCCATTGACAGCGGCACAAAAAAAACAAAAAACAGTTACCCACAGCAAAATTCACTAACATCCTTTTTTCCTTTGTTTGTTGTGAGATCAAGTCTCCCATTTATGAGTGCTTGACTAGACCCTGTCGCCAGGCAACACTATACAGAGGAGGCCTCAGAATTAGTCAAGCATGAACGGACTGATGAGCGATGTCCCAAAACAGGGCTTCATATCCAGTATACAGGAGAAATGACATAGAAGCACAAATACATCACTGAAGATTACAGGAAAAAACATATAGTGAACAGATATTTGTGTGCAGATTACAGACGTGGATCTATTAAGAGGGTAGTGGATGCTATTCATGGTCAATGAAATGTGACTCAAGTACAAGATCCGTGTTCTCGTTACATACACACAACTCTGCGCTACTGTACAGCTACATCAATAGTCAACCTCTGTGTGAAAATCCTGTAGGACTTCATGTCTACCAGAGTCTGTGCAAAGCCACACTATTATATGTTTCCAACCTAAATGAGACTAAGATCACTGTCATACTTTAAGGTGTTTAAAATCAAAGCACCAGAGAGCACGCTGTTTACGTTTTAAAGATATTCCCAGCAGGATGTTCCTTAGAGCGTGAGTGATCACTGAAACAATTGAGGTGCAGCCAAGAGAGTAGGTTGATGCTACGGGGAATGCTTTTTTTTCTGTGTTTAACAAATGTGTGTTATCGCGCAACATGCTTCATATACAGACTAAGAAAAGCAAGTAAAGTGAATACATGGTTAAGAAAAGATAACAGAACACTAGCCCACTGCTGTCACTTGCTTCTGGACATCTGATTTTCTGACTTAACTCTTGTTGTCTTTTAAATCAATATTCTCTTCACACCATCATGACATGAAAACAACAATAACAACAAACTAAACAGAACCAGCAGGAATGTCTAGTTACTAACACAACCTAATAATAATCTGGCATTAAAAAAAATATTGCACTAAATGATATTGCAAAAGCTCTTCGTCATGGTTGGCTGTCTAATCAGCCATAACAACAACTGAGGTGTAGTTTTTACTGTAACCCTGCTTCTTAGTTTGGTAGATGCTCCAGTCTTTCTATTGGCAATAAGCGGGTCACAATTTGTCTATATAGCCACCAACAACCCAACTTCACTCTTTAGTGGGTAACAAAACTGCTACCTTGTGCACATTTATACATTTACACACTCATACCTTTCCACCCTAAAACGAGGGCAGGTAGGAACCAACATTTACGCAAGGGGACGTGAAATGCAACCTAAATGTTACAAATCTAAATATACAAATTAAATAATAGTTGAAGTGCTATAAACAGTATGAAACAATGATTGTATTGTATTCAACAGCAACTCAATTCTGCGTGTCCCACTGAAATGTTTATGATCTACAACAGTATACTGTTCCGCTTCATGAGCAACACAATCAGATTCATAAACAAAAGTCTGTTACACATTGAGGACATTGAGCATGTTCTTGTTTCTCAATATGGAATCTGTAGCAGACATTTTTTATTAATGATGACCTGCAGCTGTGTTTGCTTGTTGGCAGGAGTGACAAATTGGTTAACTGTGAAGTGTGGTGTTGCTGAGTTAACAAGACACAATGGTGAAAGAAAAATGGAGGGAGACTGTATGATTTTAATGATGGGACACATGGACAGGGAGGTAAAGTCTTTTTTTAAAAATAGTCCGTGCAACCTTGACGCTTTGAAAATGTGCCCATTATGACTCGCCTGTAAAACTGCACGTCAGTTTGCATACCAGAGATGAAAAATACAAAAATTCCCTGACTGCAAACCAGGGGTTAAATATGTGGTTCAAGACAGAATGATTCTGCATGAAGCTGAGAGCAATGCTTGCAGCGTTTTAATGATCCAGCAGGAGTCAAGACAGCTGACTTTCATCTTAACCTAGGGCTGCACAGTTAATCTAAATATTATCAAAATCGCAATGTGACCAAATGCAGTATCCAAATTGCAGGAGCTGTAATTTCTTGATGATGGTAAAATGTCTGTCAAAACAGCATGATGGCCTAAAAATCCTGATTTCCAGATGAAAGAAAACATGTTTGTTTGTTTACAGACCCCAACAAATGTCATACCATCGGATGTTAATAGAAAAAAAATTGTGATGCAATAGATGTTCATTCCCATTAATCGTGGATCAAATCCCAATGTACTGTAATATTTTTTTTTATTATATTGTGTATCCCTAATCATACCTTTACATTTTTTGTGTCCCTTGAACCATCTGGACTTCTCCATAAAAGCAGAATGAAGGATCTTTCTTTTCTTTTTTTTTAAAGAAGAAAATGTTACGAATCTAACTTTAGAAAGATTGAACTGAAATGGAACAAACCCCCAAATGGTACATAAGTGGTGTTTTTTTCCATCTTTAAAGCACAGTCCGATTAAGGCGGACAACCTTTTATATAAATGTCTGTTTCTCTGCAACAAGTAGCTTTTCATCCAGAGAAGGTGTGAGCAGCCGAATTGCAGCCCGTATTGGACAGTGGCTACAAACCATTTCTCCTCCGCAGTTGGAGAAAAATAATCCCCTGCAGCCCACACCATCCCTGTCTAAATCCGTGTTATAACAGTATTTGTCTGGCTCACTGGCACACTGAGAAGTGGATGTCAGCCAAGTAGGTATGTGGGCTGCCTAGTGCTGAAAACACATTCCAGGTTAATGAGGAGATATTAGTAATGAATTTGAATCTCAACATGTGTTTACTTTCCAGTAACTTTTTTCTTATCAGTGCTGCTGTTGTAAATGTAGAGGACACGTAGTTAGACTCTCAGTTACAGATCGGAATTCACAAACGCAGCTTCCACAAAATCTCACGACGGCATCAATTTTGACACAAGAAATCGAGCTGACGACTGTGAATTCCCATTGTGTTGTCAATAATTTTCAGGATATTGAAAGTTGATAAACTGTGAATCGGTGTGTCAGTCAGGATGAGTCTATTTGTTGGCTCGATCCTCTGTAAAGTAACCAGAGCCAGCCGTTTAGTCGTTGGCTTCAGATCAGATCTCTGTCCGCGGTGCTGAACCAGCCACACGCGGTCCTGTGCTGACCTGCCAGACACTTGGTCCATTAAACGCGGCGTTAAACAAGAGTGTGACGGAAGTGAACTCATCCAGTTTGAGAATAAAAAGTGGACGTAATCTTCAGTTCGCTTCGTTTGAGGCTGCATCTTCTTCTCTCTTTCCGTTTTCTTTAATCCTAAAATAAATAAAAAAATACCCGAATAGCTGTGCCATTCCCTTGTTTTCTTCTCTGGAGTTGGACACCATTTTAAAAGCGTTTGAATGACAGTCGGGTTGAGGTTTCCGTGCCTCTAAACTTGGACACACGCCGCGTTTCTGTGATGAAGCGTTCGTCAGAAGCGAAAGAACAGAGGAAAATAGGGGGGAAAGCAAATGTTTGTTTGTCATCTCCGAATGTGAAGTTATTCTGGGCAGGTGTCAGGAAGGAAGTTAACTACACTCCTCTCACAGAAGTGTGGGTAAAGTGAGTGAATGTGGGCTGTTCTCACATCTTTAATGTTCACAACAATCAGTCTGAGCGGCTTAAGATTATAAAACGCGGCAGGTATGAAAAAGCAACACACAGCAAACAACGCGCTCCGTGGCGTCTGCGAAACGTTCCTCTCCGCAAAATACCGAAAACAAAACAAAAACCTTCATGTGCACAAAGACAAAAACACAGACGGGACCGTTAATTACCTTCACGACAAAGCCTCGTTGATGAAAGCGCTGTTTCTTCCTCCTCCTCTGCTGTTCCTCCTCTCGTTTGTCGCGGCTCAGTCAGTCGCTCCGTGAAGTCTCCGGTTTGGCGCGCGGTGAGCTGCTGTGTGGCGCACGGGACCCGCGGCTGTGGCTCGCGCACCGCTACTACCCGAGCCAGCACTGCGCGAGCGGCACGTGGCGCCCTACTCTGCGCTCCACCTCTCTCCAGGTGAGGACAGGGCGGACAGGACAGGCGCTGCTGCGAGCGTGAGATGCGCTAAACAACGAGCTGGTGGTTCACACCAAATGCAGCCGTGGAGGCGCCAGGATTTATGCACGTCTCCAGTTTAGAAAGCCTTTTAAACAAAGATTAAAAAAATTATGCGAATCAAACACTGAATGGATTTGAGACGATTGTGCAGAATGCGTGCCATGACAACTGCACGGACTTGTGTTCATGCCCAAATTAATTCATATGTATGAGTTGTGTTCTTATGTAACGCGCAACCTTTCAATTGCCAGTTTTTCTTCAAAAAAAGAAAAGAAAGAAAAAGAGCTTCAGTCAGAAGGCACAACATGATGAGGGTTGACACCAGCTCCAGTTGTTGCTTTTTTCTTCTTCTTCACATTGGTATCCTTTGTATCAGGCTCCCCACTGAGACACAAACTGTGGTTTTGTTTGGATTTCAGCATTCCTCACATTTTCAAAAACTAAAAGGAATATTCTGCCAATCAGCAGAGCCTTCAACAGAGTCATTTCAGTGGCTCGGTGGAGTCATTTCTATGTAACATCTGGTTCATACTTCATGTGGAAACAGATGTGTTATAGTCTCTCACTGACTGGACAAATTGAGGATGAAGCCTCTCCATTCATCGAACCACTCGATTTGTGTTAAAGAGTAAAGATTTGTAAAAGCATTAAGTCACACGTTCAGCACGGGCGTTGCAGATTTATAGAGCGTCTGAGCTGCTGACAGACTGAATTCAGCACAAACCCTCTCTGAGCATATGGGTATTCATTCATTCATTCATTTAGAAGCATCTGGTGAATCCCATGTGTGTTCGACTAACCACCACATCTTGTTCCTGACTAATCACAGGCAGGAATGAATGAAGAGGCCGTCATCAGCTTGGCTCAGACTTGGTCTTTGGCATAACCGCTAACTGACCTCATCAGACAGCAGAGATGCTCACCTCATCAGGACCTATGTCATCCCATTTTGCACCACGTATTCACTCAGAAACTTATTTCTCACACATTGTATCATCATTGTATGCTGTTGAAGCAAACATAGCCTCTCTTCTATTTTCTCCTCTGTTTCGACAATCGAACATCAGAGCCAGCAGCAAAACTCAGGCTCCTGCAAGCTGAACAGCTAAGGTGAACTTTCTTGGCATCCTTCAGGTGTTTGGAAAATACTGAGCACTTGCTGACCAGAACAAGGTGAAGCAAGGATTTCTTAAAGGAGAGCTATTGTACTTTTTTTACTTTCCCTCACTGTTTTACATAGATTCTTGTGCATCTTGAAAGTTTTACATTTACATTATTCATAGCATAACAGTTAGTTTTGGCCCATAAGAATTGTATAACTGATGTGTTTTGTGGAGCACTAAAGCATGTAAACGATTTATAGGAGTTACCCGAAATAAAAGAATGAACCTGAAAATAAGCATTATATGTCATCCATGTCCTTCAACGGCTATGGAAGTTGATCAGCATCATTTGCACATGGTAATGAACTATGTACAGAAGAAAGTATGTCTCCTAGGTTCTTCACACTGATCTTCAACATCTTCTCAGAGACAGGAAAGGCGCACATTTGTAGGTTTCTGCTGCAAATTAAGGGCAAAAACCACATGCAGACTTTCTTTCTTTACATAACCCAAACACAAAACATTCATCCAGCTTCTTTAATACACCCAGGTTAAGTCGTTATTTGCAAAGATGCTAATCTGCATCAAACTGTTATGATAAAGCATCTGTTTTACTTAAGGGCATAGCAGTCGCAGAAGATGAAACATATATATGACCTGGCTCTGGTAGTTTAACAAAAGGGGGAGTTATAGTGTGTGTGTGTGTGTGTGTGCGTGTGTGTGTGTGTGTGTGCGTGTGCGTGTGTGGAGGGAAAATACTAGAGAAAGCAGTGGACTGAAACACATAAAGGTGTTAAAGCGGCTCTCACACCAGCTGGTACCACAGTAAACATACTGCAGGGCTTTTGTCTTATCACATAGCAGCCATGCATCGTCTGAAAACACGTGAAGAGACGGACGGTTGGAAGGATTTCCTGATGCATAATGTCATATGTTACTCCAGTATTTGGGATTCACTGATTCGACTGTCAAGATCAGGAGAGCAAGGAATGAAAACTTTTCTTAGACGGCCTCAATAAACCACAGTGTGTTGTAAAACCTTACAAGTCTTTCACATCACTCTCCGCCACCATTTAGGACACTGGCCGCCTGCCAAAAAGGAGTAATTACGGGCCCTCATTTGAGAAAACATCACTAAGATAGATGAAAGCTATCAAGTGAAGAGTCTGAGGAAACGTACAGTGGCTGGAGTTTTGTGCCAAACAGGATGGAGGAGAGTACGAAACAGAGGAGAGGTCAAGGTTGGAGGAAATAAGTGGAAAACTTTTCATTGATCAATACAGTTTTTTCTAATTTTCTTTGAGTATTTTTCTCATGATCTATTCCTGAAATGAGCAAACCATTTCTAAATTCTGCCTGGAGAGCAAAAAAGCAAAGGTGCTGCTGTATGAGAAAAAATAAGGACATACCTTACATTGTAATCTATGCTATAGGGAAGGACTGTAATTGTTACATCTGCAGCTTCTGTTTCATGAAGAGAATGCATCTGTTTGCCTGAGCTGAAACACTTTTTGTTGTGACAGGCATTTAGTAAGCCAACCATTTCAGCACCTAATAACTCAGCAAAGCCCTCAAATGGACTCCACATAAATCCTCTGCATGCATAAAGCAAAGCCCCAGGTGTGCATTCAGCCCCATTCAGCTGAAATGTACGAGCGATCTTTCAGTGTCAGTCAAGCCTTAGACAGGACCTGCTGCTGATGCTTCTCAGTCCAAGTAAACCCTGATGACTCCTGACAGCAGTGAGCGCTACACTATTGTCTCCCATCACTAACACCCCCCTGCCGAGCACCAGGACTCCAGCTCAGCCATCAGCTGATGAAGAAACCTGGGACATACACACAAAATCGACCCATCGCCCCCACATAAGCTCAAACCTCTGCGCATGCACAGGAGAACACACTTGTTCATGCCCCCATACATCAGTGTACATAATCGTATTAATGCATACAAACACCCACGCTATGAAAACTGGTCTGATAGGCTTATGTCTCACAGGTACAAAGTGTTGTTTTGTCAACACGCTAGACATAATACTCCTGTGAGGGGTAATACACACATGAGCACACAGCATGCAAACAGAAGTGTTGGAATCAAGGGGAGGCTTAGCATCCTTAGTTCAACTTGTGTGTGTGACAGAAAGGAAAAAAAGTTGAGAATACTTCTGCCAGTCCAGTGGCTGATATACAGCACTGTAGCTAAACCAAAACACAGCAATTCTTAGTTCTTAGGTCTGTCACAATATCAGATTTTCACTACAAGATTATTTATGATAATGATATTATCATGATATCCACCCGAACTGTGGGTCGAATCGCTCCCGTCTGTTGTCTCTGATGACACGATTTTGTGCAGCAGCAGTTAACTCAGTCACTAACAGCAGTTAACTAGTCACTCCGTCCCTTATTTTCTGTTTTCTGGCGGTGTGCAACGTGAGAATGGAACAAAAGGGAAATGGTTTTAGAGGTGATGGATTGTATACACATTAGTAGTTGTGTATAATTAAAATATAAATATTTCATTTTCAAATACCGCAATTATCGTCAGTATCGGTATATCATGACACTTCTATTTCAGGCAATAATTCAGTGATGAAAACATTATCATAAATATTATATTCCATTTCTAAATAAAACCCCCTAAATCCTACACACTGAACCTGTTAAATAGTTGAAGTTACTCAACCTGCTATTGCACCAAACTATGTAATAGACCCTTTGATTAGCAATAACAAACACTTTCAAATCAAAAGCACCAAAACTACTTGGTTAGGTTTAGGAAAAATGTTTTGGGTAAAATAACTACTTCCTTATGACTATTGGATGCTCTGGCCTCTCGATGAAAGTCTTGTGACTCATCTATCTGGACACCCTAACCTCCTCCTTGAGTAGACTTTCTGGGTCTTACTATCACAGTCATCTTATGCTCCCGTCATTTTACTGCTACCTTCATACTTGCTCAAGACTGGGCTGAAATTAGTTGTTTTTTTGCCTAATGTTGAGAGAGGAAACCTGAAAGTGATGTGTGCATTGTAACACCAGGTGGCTGCCACTGAGACGCCTCTCAAAATAGATCAACATGCTCCTTATCTCAGATGAGAGGAAACCCGTGATCTTCACCACAGTGTACCAAAGGTAAACCACAATACAGTACATTTTAAAACAGAGTCAAAAATGGCAACAACAAAAAAAAACTCCCTTGCAGACGTATGGACCTTATTTTCTTTTTTTTTTTATTTGCATTATCATACATTAGGTACAAATGACACAATCAATTACAAGGTAAGTAGCTCAGACTCATTTTAAAGGTTTCAGGCTGACAAGGGAAGAAAACATACACCATTTGCAAAATACAATATATTCTTTCTTTTACAGTCTATGTAGATATCTACTGTAACTCATTTATATACAAGGACAGGGCTGCTGAGATTATAAATGAAGAAAGAGAGGCAAGTTAGAGAGCATGTTACTATATGAGTTGAGGAAGAAGGCATTCCTGCAAATTACTGGCTCTGTACGGCCAAAAAAGATGGCATCTCACTTCAGCTCTCTCATTTTTTACAGCGAACAGGACACAGCGGCGAGTAATGACTAACTACGACGAAGAAAGACGTTAAACAGGACCCATCTAAAGCAAACAAGTAGTGAGGAGTATGGTAAGAAATCAAAACAGACGTCTCTCTCTCTCTAAATACCTTTCATTTAAGATGAAATCTTTAAGTTCCTTCATTATTTTCTGGCCTTCTTAATCGATTCAATTAAAAACAAAAAGGTGAGGACAACAAATCGACTGTAAAAAGCAAAATACCAACTACAATTTGGCTAATTCCTCTCCGTGGGTGCATTGGGGGGGGGGGGGGGGGGACCAGTCGAGAGAAAGAAAAGATGGAATTGATGCTGACCGTGCTGAGTGAGCCACACAAGAAAAATCAACTGCTGTCCTGACCTGATGGGGTTTAAAGGATGGAGGGAGGAGGACACTGTCGATAAGATGATGGATTGACTCGGCCCAGGCACTGAGGAAGTGACGGAGAGATGGCGAGGGAGGGATGGTTCAATGTGACCAGGCACAGGGGTTTGACCGTCCAACTAGCCATCATCATCTATCCTTTCATTCATTCAACTTTACCCCATCAATCACCCGTTCACTTTACCTTCACCACCCCCGGTATCATCCTTTGATATCGTCGATACAGATATTAATTAGCTCACTACATCATTCAGTCATTAATAGGCACAGGGAGGTTAAGGTAAAGCAGGCAGACACAGGAGGATGAGTCGAGTTGTAGCTCTATGACTACAAGGGTCAACAAAATGTGCTTAAAATTCTTGATTTACAGACTTTTACTGACGTTCATTCATTTGCAATATAAAAGGAAGAAGAGAACTACTTTGACAACTGATTAAAAATACAGAGAAGGGGAAAGATTTGGAGTCAAAATGGAGTAGAGATTCAGATCTGAGAAAAGAACAATGAGGACATACATTATATCTGTTCAAGTTGGGAAAGGCACACACGGGGAGAGTAAGTTATTTTTATTTGTTTTCATGCCCACACTGACTGTGACATTTTGGAAACATTTCTAAGAAGAAAGCAGATTGGTAAGCAAGTCAGCAGAGATTCTGTTAAAGGGATGGACCTAGACTATTAAGTCAGCACATACAGAGGTGCAAGTTAGGCTCAGACCAGGGCAAGACTGTTGCTGAGTAAACTCTGAGTATGTACAAGGAATATTTTCTCTCACTCCTGTGAAATTCACTCGATGTTAAATCAAAACGCTCCATGAGCTGAATGAGACAACTGTGCCCGAGGCTAGACAGGCAGGAACATCCAGTACCGGCGTATGTCGAGTCGTCTATCAAACTGACTGGCATTGTGAAGTGTACTGACACATTGTGCACTGGCATACTCATGGCAGTATGCTACTGTATATGTTATGCGGCGTGAACAGCAGGTGTGGCTTTAGGCAGCTGCCACAGAGAGTCATCCACGTGACTAAAGCTAGTGCAACGCTGCTATTGTCGGGTTCTGGCGTTTTCCAGGTTTGGCACATGCAAAAGGATACATACTTTAGGAAACACGGCAGGAGAGCACGACTTCAATAAAAAACATAGAGAAAATATTACGTTGTTAATAATTCCTATGTATATCAGTCAGATATGAGTTTTCCTATGTGATTTATCCTCTGAAGCATTCCTGAATTTCTTGAGCAGAAAGTGGAGAAATAAAACTAACAACACTGACAACAGCAAAAGCAAAAAAAAGGACAACAAATGACAACAACATGACATCAAGATTTAAAACATAAACTCCATTCACGAGACTCTAGAGAGCGAGTGGTCCCACTGGTCCAGCAACGCACCACAGATCTGGGTTCAGTGTTTCACATCGCCCCTAAACAGGTAAAGGCAAAAGGAACCACTGGCCATAATATACATATATCAGGCAGGAGCACCGATCTACAACCAGGGACTATGCCTCAGGAAAGTCTTATAAAATGTAGGTTTAGTATTAGCATCTATTCAAATGTATAAGCTGTGGTAAATGTCTCTGCTATGTTCTTTAGATCTGCGTTCTTTTTGTGGTTTACAAATGTGCTGACGCATTCAGACGGCTTCATTCCTGTCGCAAGACTGTGTCACTGATTTGTGTGTGACTGAGTTACAAAATCCTGCAGTCACCTCTCAAAGAGTCAAGCTAAGACTCTAATAGTCTAAGATCAGCACTCTTAAGGTACCGGATTGTGGTGTGTAATGGATACCTTGAATGGTTATGTGCTTACAGTGATACTCCGCCCTAAATCTGTCATTTGAATGTCAGACATTTACATCCAATAGGCCTGACCGGAGCTACAAGCCACGAGCTGAATGTGGGTTGTTTGTGAAGACTGAGGTGAACAGCTGGAATCCACTGCAAACCTCTCAAATTTATGCTCCAAACAAGTAGGGGGCAGCATATCACCAAAGTAACAGCTAACTGCTGCAAACCGTAGCTGCCGATAACTAGTTAGTTAGCCATGTAGTGGTATTTTGAAAGAGAAGGGGTCGGAGCTAGCTGGTTAGATGCCAATTTCAGTAGATATCTGCAACACAACACATCCATCTATTATATATTGTCAAAACGCCAGTTTCTCTGCATTATGTTGATCCTTTTTGGTTGTCTAGATTAACGTTTTATTCATAATGTTTTAAACAAAAATGTGTACATACTGCACCTTTGATATAACCATGGCTGTTATTACTCTAAAAGGACAAAACTGGTACAAACTTTCAAGACTATACAGAGGAAATCATCACTCTAAAGTTAGATTTAGAGCAGAGTATCACTTTTTAGTTGGAGCTCTTTCTTGTTTTATATAGTAGCATGCAGCATATAGCGGATCACATGCATGAAGGATGCCCACCAACAGCATGCACACACACAAGGACAGTCAACAGTCAGACACGCATCCAGTCAACGTACAATTTGTACTCAAAATCATTGAATATGACGAAAGAAAAGAAAAAAAAAGATTTGATAAATCTGCAAAAACAAATAGAACAGATATATTTCACAACTTGCTAAATCTGGACTCTGGTAAAGATGTCCAGCTGTTACAAAGTTGATCTGTACTGGGTTACTTTCTTAGTTGTTTTTACACATACAAATATTGGTTTATATAATTAATGTAATAAAAGCACATTCAGGTGTTGGTATAAAAACTGTAACTTGCTATACTCTTTTTTAAATAACTCATGATTATTTACAAAGGAGTTATGCGCTGATATTAGAAACACTAAAATAATAATCTGATCTAATGGAAACACATGAGATCACAAAAGAAGAGGAGGGTACAAACTAACCTAATTTTAAAGACATTAAACAATTAATTAAATAAACCAAAAGGTATGACTATAATGATTGTGTGGACGTGCAAGTTTGTTCTCAGGACGACACATTTGTCAGTGAAAATTCTCCTTCTGATTTGCAATCTGTGTGTTCTGTGTCCAGAAAAGATGTGTTTTATGTACGCTCGAGGGCATTGATACTGTATGCAATCTAACATTGCATGGTTAATACACACTGACAGAATGTTATATTGATAAAAACAAACAAAAAACAGTTTGTCAAAATGTCTTTACTACTTTTGTGAAGACATTTATGACCAGTTGGAGAGTTATGGGCAAAACATGGGACACAGACGGTGGTCAACACTGACTAATCTTAAAACATGACAAACTGTAAACGTTTTAGGTTTGATTTTTATCTCAAGGTAGATATAAGAACGTTCTGCCACTGCCCGCAAACTGATTAGTCTTTCCTGTGTGTCCACATAGTGTCCACAAGATTATTGACAGGGGGAAGTAGACAATCTGCAGCTCAAGTTAGGGCTAGAAAATATGTGAATTGTTATCTTAAAAGGTAAAACAGTTCAGCTAAGTTAAGTTTTGACAAAGTGGAACCAACCCTGACACACGCTCATGTCTATGTGTCTCACATATTTGCGTTTGTACAGGCTGCATATCAAGTAATTACAAGTTCTTTCTTGATGTTGATTTGCTACGCACACTGGAAGTTGAGATTGGCAGGAATCAAATTGTACTAAAATAGAATTTTACACCATCACCGTGAAATCAAAGGGAAAGAAAACTGTAAACATGACTGAGGGAAACATTGAATCACAAGGTATTGTTTCAACGCCTGCACCACCCGTCCTTCTTATTTGGCTATGATGTCTACAAAGCCTCATGGGGTCATCACATGATATTATACTTTATCTATAAAACGTGACCCGCAGAGTAGACAGTGTTTATCCATTGAGATCTGTGAGCATCAAAGGTTGCACAGACATATTTTCCTTAATTATCAGACCCATGCTTTAGATGCTCGATTGCTGATTTTATCATATACAGGTGTCAATTCATTCATTCTCTTAATTCAATCATATTCTAGATCAATACATTCTGACACCCTTCTGTCTCTGTGCCTCCACTTATGGACTTCAATACAAATTGCAGTGGTAAGGAAGGACATCCTTGTCTACAAACGGAAATTATTTCTTGTGATGGCCTAGGCCCGATCTAATCTAAATAACATATACTGGCAGACATATCCTACAGAACAAATAAGAACCCTAGATTGCTGCTTTTGAATAAAACTAACACATAGAGGTTTATAGTGGGCCTTGATCGAGTTGTGGTCAGACGTCGGGCTGGCGGTTGGTTTAATTGGGTGGCAGTGAACAGGGAGGCTCTTCAGGGAGGTTTCCCCATCCTTCTCATACGCTGTTACTGAGTGACGGGTGCACAAACTGCGGGTTGATGAAAGAGAAGCCTGCGAACTCAGCCTGGTCGATGTTGGCGATGACCAGCTCGTCCGGTGGTGTGAGCTGTGGCTGGGTGCGTGTGAAGAACTTGTCAAAGTTCTCTGCTCCTTTGCCACACTGTAGAAAAGAGAGGCAGAGGAAAGGGGAAGTTTAGACATTAGGTATGTTAATAATACAAAGAGTGCAAGCAGACCGACAAGACAGAGCAGACATGAAAAATCTGGAGCATTGGCGGAGGTGTGCGCATGGCAATTCTGCGAAGGCAAGAGCCATTCAGCAGAATTAGTTTTGAACTTCTTGGAAGCACAGGACACGCATCATCACCATCATCATCATCATCATCATCATCATCACCATTCATATTTCTGAAAAGAATCACACTGCGCTGAGCAACTGGACAATGTGCATGGACAGTACAAGAAGCAACATTTCTGAGGTCTCCCACATCAACCTGTGGACTTTTTGGATTGTGGATAAAAAAAGCATCTTCCTCCTGCCCCCCTCTGGCCTACATACAAATGGAGAACATTTAGCACCTGATCCCCCACTTTTCCCACTGCTAAATGCAGTAAAAGGTTAATAACATCAGATTACATGCTCTACATCTCATTCACCTGAATCACAGGGCACTCTTCTGAATACCAAAGCAACATTGGCACAGCTGTGAAACAGCAATGCAGTTTCCAGTAAACAAGGCTCAGGATTGATTGTCTGAGAGGAAATGGTGTCAGGACCTCTCTGCAAATGTCGTTGCTATGTCGTTAGTCTGACCCCATAACCTGCTGCGATGCAGCTTCTTTATCTTGGCTCACATGTATGTTTGACCCTCAGCTGGCACAGCTAATTATTTTACAGGGGAATGAAAAAATTCCTCAAACAAAAAAGGTGACAGCATCAATGTGCTACAAGGTCACAAAGGGGTTAATTAGTATGTCTGTTAGGGGGAGGCAAGCTGTCAGTGTTTAACAAGAGGTATCAGAAGTGTTCTCAGGCTTGTGTGATGAGAGGATAATACAATTAAATCAAAGACATGGAAATATTTCGTGTCACATTGTGGAATCTCTCAACAAAGGAAGGTCATGTGCATGTTGGAGATGTGAGCGTGCATCTCATTTTGTTGCTGCAGTGATTTTCACCCTGACTGAAAAAGTCTTACCTGACACACATGACTACAGTAAGCCTAGTATTTTTCAGTGGCGTTCGATTGGTGATACTGCATGTTGCATTCATATCGAGTTGCTGTTTGGGCAACACTCTAAAAATATTAGATTGTTGTTTGTCTTTATTAACAATGGTTATCCTAAACCATTTATCAAACGAGTGTGAAGCTTTATTAACCTAAGTTGCAACTTTATAATGACCGTCCAAATAATGTTCATAGATGAATGACACAGTATGTATTAACTATTCACCAAGTATGATCCGTTTTTCATTTTATAAATTGATAAATGGTTTGTAGAGCACTACATTGTTGTTAACAGTGAAATAACAAATAACTGTTTTTTTTAAAGATTTTTTGGCATAGACACCTTTATTAAGCAGTAGACAGATAGGAAACATGGGAGAGAGAGAGGGATGTGACATGCAGCAAAGGACCTCCGGCCAGGATTCGAACCAGGGTCGGCTGCGTATATGGCATGCGCTCTAACCACTGGACCTCCTGTGCGCAAAATAACTAATAACTTAAATATAATGAACTGTACATTTCTAATTTATAAATGATGGCTATAGAGTGTTGTAGTAATGAGTCCTAAAACCTGGAAATCAGTTCCATCGTTTCAAAGTCAATGGGCCTCATTCATGAACCGTTCTTACGAACAGATTTGTTCTTAAGTCTCACTTATGAAGATTTTAAGATTGTGGCACTCATGAATTTTTTCTTATCCAGGATCCAGGATCTTAAGGAACCTCTTAAGAACAAGTTAAGAAAGAATCTAAGAAGATTCTTAAGAAGATATTGGTGAATGAGGCCCAATGGGTCTTTTGAATGGGTTTTTGACTAAATGCCTGACATGAGGTCTAGGGTTATCACGGGCTGAAGATATGTACACGTTTGAAGTTAGACGCTTAACGTTTTAGCCATGTGATTGCAGCGCAGTCTGCTTTTAACTTCTAGCGATTTAATTTGCACTTTAAAAATCACAGAAGTGGTTTTCATCTGTGGAGATTATCTCACAAAACATGACGCACTATGACATTATCTTGTGTTTGCCACAGAGATTCTTTTCTGCAATAATCGAAAATCCAATTCAATCGACGTTTTGTCCAAGGATCCAGAATGATGCTAATTTTCAGGTTAGCCTTCAAAACTACGTTATTCCTACAGCACCCTTCTATAAAGTGATACAACTTTTTTGCAAGAGAAGTGTTACCATTTCATACAGCACATGGGTCTTCTTATGGTTTGTTAAGTGAGTGAAGCGCCGCCTGAAGGTCGAGCTCTGCTCCACAGCACATGGGTTTTCTTATGCTTGATCCTGTTGTTTGTATTGTGGATCACACGTCTTTGTGTGTTTCTTTGAAGGATAAAGTAAAGTGTGTAGAGGTCACGTGCGGTTACTGACAGCTGCATTTGCATAACTTATGAGCTCTGTGCAGAGCTAAAGAACATATTGCAAGGCTCCGACATCCAGCATGCTATATTATTTGTTTTACCAACTGGTGCGCACATTTCAAGATTTCTACACCAACGTCTGTAACATTTCCAGGCAATGCCAATGAGACCAGAGATCATGGAAACCAGCTGTTTTATCTCCTTCCAAGCTAATCTTATTTATGGTGCTGCATATTTGCTTGCGGTGATTTTTTGCGCCTGCCACTTAAAGCTATCTGTATCCTCTTAGGATTAGCTTTTGTGGAAAATCTGCTCAGGAGTGTTTTCTCTGTCACAGCTTGCATTAGCAATCCTACCATTCTATTAAAAGAGAGGAAACAAGACGATTTCATTTGGCATGACTGAGACTAGCCCCAACCCCACCCAGTTATAGGCTATCATACAAATTTAGCCCTGTTTTGCCACATATTGATCAGAAATCAGTCCACCTAGCCTTTGCACTCTGTCTTTGTCAACCTCTAGGTTAGATCCCGTGTTTACTGCAGATCCTGTGACATAATGTGGCATCAACACAAAAAGGCTGTAATTTATCACCGAGATATGGTTTGTTAAGTCAGTGTCGCTCCAACTGAAGGAGCTTTGTTCAATCTGTGATGTGGCTCTTCTGTCCTCGCTGGAGAAAACAACAAGAGAAACAAGACAGAACGTACAAGAGAACGGACGAGCGAGTAAGAGAGGGAGAGGGCTGCAACAGAACATCCTTCTCTATCCTCATCAGGCAGTCCACCTACACACTGAGCTCACCTACAAGGATGCAAACACACACACACACACACACACACACACACACACACACACACACACACACACACACACGAGCAAGAACCCAGTGTACCACATGATATGTCTTGATGTTCCTTTGGTTGCAACCGTTCTGCAGCTGCAACTGATGAAGAAGTCAGAGGGGACGATCGCAACCACAGCGTTTCTAGCAGCACTCTCATCGGACTGAACACAGGTCCATTAAACTACAGGGTGGTTTTGACTGCAAAGGCAATATTTCATAAAACATTCCATCACAATTTCAGGTGCTATCCAGATAAAGTATTGAAAAAGTACAACACAAAAGTACGAGGGACATCAATGATAAGCTCTTTCTGTCCAGTGACTGTTGCGCGATGTCTAGTCCAGAAACCAGAGAAAGTTATTTAGATTCCAGTTTTGACGGATTAAGAGGATGTGGATACACTCTCTTGGTCAAAACTTGTCAAAAGAGTCTTGCCAAAATAAGTTAGATAATCACGTGGGATGTGTCTTGTTGAACTAATGTGACTGACTGTGTTATTTTTGAAGTAATTTTAAAATGTAGCTGACGTTTGTTCAGAGATGAGACGGCAGATGGCAGAATATCAATCTTGTGTAGTTTGTAGAGGCATTTCTAACTTTGTTTTGTACTTTTTCAACACGGCTGTAAGCAAAGCCGTTTTGGCATCTTACTGACTTCTGCTTCACCCAACTTGTTTACTTCTTATTAACAACCCAGTGCACAGAAATCTCTCTCTCTCACATCAGAACATCTGACCCTTTTCTGCATGATGAGTCCTATTACTACAGATCACCAGTGATTGCACTTGACCCCTGTGATAGAGAATATAGTGCAGTTTTAATCATGTTCAGTACCCTCCAGAAAGTAAGAGTGAAAATGACATCTTCATAGACATCTTCATGTTATTAAACACATCTTCTTCTTTAATTTTCAATCACTTCCAGTCAGTTTCAATTGTTTGTATTTGACTCTGAAACCGACTGTGACCTGGCTTTGAGACTGTTGACTAACTTGTGACTAACTGGCTGTATCCACTGCTGCCCTACATTCAGAGGCAAGACATCATCATATGGAAGTGTGTGTGTGTGTGTGTGTGTGTGTGTGTGTTTTTTTACGTGTGCATCTATGTGTGTACCCATCAGCCTTTGTGTGTTTAGGAATGTCAGTCTGTGTTTGTCAAGCAAACACACTGAGGTATAAGGTACTGTCATTTCTATTTTTATTTTCTTCTTCTTTTTTTTTTGTAATCGGTGAAGCCACCGAGCAGATGTCACGTGATCAGCGGAAGTAAACACAACAGAACATTACAAATGTTTTTTAAGGTTTGTTTGTGTTTTTTTGGTCCTGCCATGACTTTTGTCACTGACAGGTGCTGTTCCCTCCAAGCCACTACCACCCTGCCAGAGTGGATAGAATGCAGGACACACACACTCCAAGGTGGATGAATGTGGCTTTTGTGTGTGTGTGTGTGTGTGTGTGTTGTCTCTGAATGCACTCTCCCTTTCCCACTCAGCAGATACCTGATGGGTAATCGCCAGCGTCCCTCAACTGCTGTCTCTCTGTACAATTGTCTTCTCCTATCCATCACTGACCATCCGTTGCTCAAGTGGAGCAACACATTTTTCACTGTGAACTCCGTCGACAATTTCCGGCACCAAGATGCCGCTCTCTCCGGATCAAACCAAACAGTCGCTCCTTGTGACACTGGGCCTATGCTCTCAAGCGATAGTGTGCACGCAACACAATTTGAGGGATGAAGCTCCAGCTGCCAAACTGACGCCGCTGAGTCTTTGGGAGAAAAAAAATATCTCACAAACACGCTTCATTTATTCTGGTTGGTATCTTTTTTCTTTTTTTTTTTTTAAAGAGAGGATGTGGGGCAGCGGTTAGCATGCTGTGTTCAATTCTCACGCCACTGAGTGCTGGGAGGTTTTTTGGGGTGAAAGAGTGTCACAATGCAGGAGACAAGAAACTGTATCTTATGAACCGCTCTCGTAAGATAAATGGCGCTCAGAAGATTAGCTCAACGAGAACAAAGGGAGAAAATGAGGTTATGAACCGCGGAGAATCTGCAGCGCTGCCTTCACGACATTTCCACAAACATGGAGTTGCCCTTTTGGAAAAGCGCGGGGCTGGTCCTACATCTCCTCTGTCTCAGTGTGTGATTCAGCCAACCCTTATGAGCCATTATGCTTGTTGATACATCGTCCCATACACAATGACATAGTGTCCTACATGGGTTTTTGACCTACTTTCTCTCATCTTTAATCTCCCTCTCTCTCTCTGTGTGCACACATACAGATGCGCACGCCTCTGCACTCAAGCATATTAAAAGAACACTCAGCTACTAAGGATGGTAAATGAGTGCCTGCCTCCATTAGGAGTTGTGCATGAGTCTCTCTCCATCTCTCTTTTTCTCTACCTCCTTCTACCCTGAAGCCACTGGGAGCTATCTGTTCTTGTCATAATCTGTGAACTCCTTGTTTTGTTTTGATCTATGTTAGCTTAGTCTTTAGCAATGAGGTTTATTCTTAGTGCGGAATCTGGGGAAGTGAATTTTAATTACGTATGAACTGAATTTCAGTGAATTTCAAGTATGAATCTTTGAGATTCTGTTTTCTATGTCATTAAAAGGTGCACTATGACCAGAAAGGTGGCTATTTAGAAGGGTCCAGCAAATATAGACGGAGTGAAACTGTATGTAGCTTCCCAGAAACTACACAGTCCACTTTTAACACTGCTGGTTTTCATGCGACAAAATGACAAAGGACAGCTGAATCCATGGGTTACTGGTGCAGAAAGCTAAAGATAAAACCTTATATGACCACTGGTTTGGCTGTACACATGTTCTCAAGAAGTGGATGTCCAAAATAAGATTATTTAGAACATCTCCAGTTTTGGTTCAACTAGGGATCTGTCATGATTTTCAAATATTTACACAGTTGCTAAATTAGAAAAATTCCAATAGTTCATGTTTCTGTCTGAAGAAATATATTTTCCATAGTTGTTTCCCATATTTTTACCGGCACCTGGAAACAAAGTGATACCACCAGGGTGTCGATCTTGAGTAGTGCCCGATGATTATAAAAAAGCATTTTTGCTTGAAAGGCCCAAAGCAATTACAGACAATAATACAAAAACCCAAATGTATCCGACTCTGCATCTGCTGATATGAACTACAACTTTTAGGGAAAATGTGAAAGAAAGTACAAAGTCTCTTGACCCCAGATTAGGAAATAAATAATCAAATAGAAAAAACAAAAACATCAACAAGCTGAGAACCCTCCCTCTTATGTCCCGTGAGCTAGAAGAGGACAGGCAGACGTGCTCAGTCAAGTCGCAACAGTCTGTGCCTCTCGTCTTCTTACAGCTACAGTGAGTCACAACTCATCCATATTGCCATCATTTTCTCTCGGTGCATGTTCATGTGTGTGTGTGTCTGTGTATCCCATTAGGACGTGCGCAACCCTTCCTCGGACACTGTTCCAAGACTTCTGTGCGGTGACTAAGTCCTCCCACCCTCCCTCCCTTCCTTCATTCACTGCTCCCATTACTATCAATCACTTGACCTACTTTCTTATCCTTCGCCGCTCCCTTCAGCCATAAAGACGATGAGGCTGTCCACAAGTGGGCATACAAGCGTATGGGCATCAAGTGGGTTGTGAAGAAATTAGCCTGATTTCAGGCCAACGCTGCTCACTGGATGCGGCCGGCATTTAATCGTGTGTTTGCTCTGTTACCTGCAGTAGACAGCTGCACAGTGACAGCATCCAGCATTATAAATATGGATCAACACTAACTGAGCCTTCTCTGACACTCATTCTACCACACAGGCTGCGTCCTCCGTGCTGTCTGAAGCCACGGTCCAATAGATACAGATGGGTTGACTCTCTCAGTTGGGTACAGCCGGTGTAATGATTGCAATTCCATAGCTGTCACAGGCAGATGAAGTGAGATTGAGCGGGGCGAGGTTCACGAGAAGAAAAGGAAAGATGAGGAGCAGTGGATTAGAGCGGCCGGGTTAGACCTGGTGAGGGATGAGGGGTGAGAGGAAAGTGCTTAGTGATGGCCGTTTGGTAGTAATGGACTCAGAAACAGCGCTGTATTACATGGCATAGTGAGACGGACGTGATGGATCGTTACAGAGGAGGTTATGTTGGTTACAGGGAGCATTCAACAATATTGTTTTACTCTCTGTCCACCTCTCTCACCGTTCACCCTTATCTGCATCTCCATCCAGACCCATGCAAGCATGCACTGTGCAAAGGACATGCACGTTTGCATGCATCCACCTCCCTTCATCTTTGGCGTGGACAAATATGCAAGCGCAAAAGCTCTCCTTTCTCTCTCGGATATTGATTACCCACCCCTGCACACAAAGGCGGCGAAAAAGTCACAGAGAAGAGGCGTACATGCAAGGAAATGTTCCTCCCCTGCTTTTCTCAATCTCTGTTAAGCCTTGCTTTTCTTTTAACCTTCCCACACACACACATTTACTCACACATACACACACAAAGCACACACAGCATTTTCAGGACACCCGGCACATCCACGCAACGGGAGACTACATGGACAAAGAGGTCAGGATTCACCTTAGAAGAGGAACTGGAGCCCTTGAGGGTTGAAACAGAAGAGAACTACAATATTTAAACTGAAGATGTAAGGGACACACACACACACACACACACACACACACACACACACACACACAAGACACTAAGTGACCCACTCCATCTCTGTTGCCCTTTGCCTCCTGTTTTGTTTCTTTAAGAAACACAATCTATATGAATCGTGTATGAGTGTGGGTGCGTGTGTGTGTATAAAAGAGAATGATAGAAAGACACAGGGAGAGAGTGTGTGCGCACACATGGTCATGCGAAATCTCACAGGATTTCAAACCTACTCCTCAAAATGTGAGCTGTATGAGATATGCATTCATAATAAATGGATGTCACATTAATTATACATACACATGAGAGGCTTTGAAAGTACTTATGGCCCATATAGCTCATGCTATAAGTGGCCCATGCCCACAGCTGTGTTTTGACTATACATAAGAGTGTCATGTCAAGGGCAGTATTATATGTCACATCAGACTGAATACAGTTTAGGTTTAATGTGATGTTTTGTTTATTGACCCCAACTTACTCATGTTTGTGGTAAGCACGTTCACTGTCAATATAGGTGCTGCATGGTGTATATAATACATGTGTACACATACATGTGTATACATACGTGTGTGTATATATATATATACACACATACATGTATATACTTTAGATAACCATCAACTCCATATATATCTACTTATTCAGTATTTATTTGTTTGTACTATTTGTATTTTTTAAAACTTACTTCACTTGTAAACAGACATTTTATTCATGTTGTTGGTCATTGGGGATTTTCTTTACCATTACACACTGTCATTGGTTCAGCTTTATCATCCATGTTCTTAGCAGCATGTCTGCAGCGATGGAATGTAACTAAGTACATCTACTTAAGTACTGCGCTTTCTTGACTAGAGTTCTTCCCTTTTCTGCCATTTTATACTTAAACTCCACTACAAGCTGGAGGCTGTTATTGTACTTTCTACCTATACGTGTATTTGACAATTTAGTTACATGTTAAATCAGTACATTTTTAAACGTATGTATTTATCAGCAATCAGATTTAAAGGAGAACTTCGGCCGTTTTTAACCCACATCCCTGTTGATCGAGGTTACCGACTGCTGTCATTAAGAAAAATAACGAGAACATTTGGCACAATATTTACCGAGTATCAAAACGGCTGCTAAAGCAAACCTATGGGGGCAGATATCCTTAAGTTTCACTTTCGGTTATGTCTACCCCCATTGGTTCGCTTTAGCTGAGGTCCTGAAATCCGGTCAATATTGTGCAAAAAATTATTTTTCCCACTGACAGCACTTGGTAACCTCGATCAACAGGGATATGAGTTAAAAACGGCCAAAGTTCTTCTTTAAAAAGAAACAAAAACAAAACACTGATTCAAAAATTGAGAATAATGCTTATTATGATATATGATAATCGTCCAGGTGGGAAATCAATCTTCCCATTCTAAATATATGCATAATTTACTTTTACTTTTGATACTTAAATACATTTAATATCAATTACATTTGATCAAGTAATTTTCATAGGTTGATTTTTGCACGTATATCTTATCTTCATTTCATTGCGAGCATTTCTTGTGTCATACACATAAATGGACAATTAAATCTGACTATTGTGTAGTGGGACAGGCTGCAGCTCACCATCACCCTGGACGGGACGAGCATGAAGTGAATGGTTCGATGGTTTTTATCAAAGGCAACTGTCCAGTGCTCGTGTATGTAATTACAGCACATCACTAATATAATGAAACAATTGAAATACAGTATAATGCATCAGTACACATCAAGTGTGAGGAAAGTGAGACGATACAATATAGTCCCATCCCAACCAGCATTGGCTTTATTTGCAGATACCTGCCTCTGAGGTGACGTTGCCTTAGTGACGACTCTAAACTGAACTTTCACAGCTACACAATTACAACTACAGCTACGTCTACACTACAACTGTGGGTTGTTTAGAATATTAACAAGAAGGATTTACTGGAGTGATTAAGTTAAGTTCACTTAATGACAAAAGATGACACGTTAATGCAAACCTTCAGGAGTGACCCCACCACAAAACGCATCCAGGATTACCTGTAACCTGCATGTGCTCGTGCTCGATTGCGGGCAGTGGTCCTTGTATACATGGGAGCAGTTCTGATTTAGGGGTGAGCTTTTTTTTAAGCCCTTTCAGTCAAACCAAAACCATCAGTTACAGAGAGAAAAGGGCAGGAAATCTTCCTTTGTAAATTTGATGCATCTCATTGATATTCCACAAACTTGCTGTTAAACACATTATATAACTGGCAGCTTGCTACATTATGCACCACCTGTTTCTTTTTATTTCAACGCAGCTAACTGAACACATTGCATGCTGAATATTTAAAGGCTGTACAGTATGTGCAGGATGTTTAAACTTTCATCACCTGTGGTTGTAAACTCCTCCTGGAGTAGACAGTTTGGTGTCTTAAAAGTGAATCAAGTGAAATACTTTCTATCAGAAGTTGAAAAAAAAAATCAAGGATTACCACACTAAGGGACAGTAACTAGAGAAGTTTTGACTGGTAACGTTCCCTGACAAATCTGACTGGAGGCTGAGCTACAAGTTGGTAAACAAACAGCCAAGAACACACACCACCCAGGGGAGTAAAGAGGGGTATAAAATGTCTTGCCATAACACATTTGTCTTGCAGTGATGAGCACATCTGTTGTGTTTTGTTTAGATGCTTGCAGTTGAGAAAGCTGTTATTGTGTATTTGTCTTGTTTATACACACTGTGTTGCATGTACGTGACACGCAGTGGTCAGTGGGGTGGTTTAAAACCTAAATCAGTTTTATCAGTAACATGTCATTGTGAAAGACACATAATTAGCATTCAACATTGTGCTGAATTTGAGGGAAGACTGTTGATCGCTTCATGACACAAAGTGTGGATGGTGGATGGCACAAAACAAGACGACAATACTGTTCTTCCAGCAAAAGCAAAGTTTAAAGGGGTGTTAAAAATGTCAGATGATGGAGCTGAAGGAGAAGTCAAAGGAAACACATCTTCAGTCAAGCTATAGAGAGTTATAATATACCTGGAAAAACAACGAGGCAATGGAAAGACAAAAGTTGCTAATTTTGTGCATCGAGGCGCATGGTGCAAAGAGTACAGTGAGGACACATTTCTAATGAACATTCAGAAAAGTACCAAGGACCATATTAGTGTGCATTTTCCTCTGCTGCTGTTATGCGAATAGTAGGCATAGTGCGTATTACAATAACCACGTAGTGGCACCTATCCTCCAGTATTTAAACAGTGAATGAGAAAAATGTGGATATGTGCAAGTGATTAAATATCAATCTTGATCATGATTTTGGCTTTCAGACTTATACAGACATGATCGACTGCAGTACTGATGTTTAAAATACCTGCTCTGCTCATACATAACTCAGCTGTATATCAAATGAAATGCTTCCCTAACTTACGGCCAGCGACTAGGGTACGATCAAGACACTTTTGGGAGCAGTTGCACTGCTGTTTACACACCCTGCAGCGGCAGTCTGTGGAGGAATTTGGTGGAAGTTGCTGCTTAAGTAGCAAAGTCAACACCTTCAAAGCAGAAGGTTTAGCGCATGTGTCAGTCCTGTGCCTCTAGGGCTGGGTATCGATCTTCTGATACTTTATTGGCACTGACCGAATCTCCTATTGATACTCAAGAAAGGTCTTGCGATTTGACAGAAAATTTAAAAACGAGAGGAGCTTCTCTCATCTGCGTGCAGCATGCTTGTTGTGCCAAGACCCCATAGTGCTGGTGATGGCTTTCTTGAGGCATGCAGGAAAAAGAGTAGATTGTGCCCGGAGATAGGATTCAGCACGTGTACGTGTAATGTAATCTTTTGTTAAAACGGAATTCACAATGGGTATCAAAAAGAGTATTGTTCAGGAGCTGGTGTCGAAGTCAAGATATTGGTGTAAAAAATTTTTGCCCTTTGCACCATGCACCTGTATGAAAACAGAGACCAAAGTAGCCACATTTCCTTTGAGACAGGAGCAGCAAGTGTAATGGAAAATGTAATTATACTAAGCGGTATCACACTTAATTAGCCTGTTAAGTTCAAATTAAATCCTAAGTAAGTCCATTCTATGCTGATAAATTGTGTGATAGCGTCACTTACCACTTTGGGTTTAAAGGGCGGCTGGATCTCCCTGTTCTGGAGGCGCTCCCAGTCGATGCGTCTGAAGAAGGCGTGTTCTCGGATGTCCCTCTCTCCCTCAGGGCCGCAGCCCAGACGCTTGGACGGGTGCTTAGTCATCAGCTGCTCATCGAAAGACACAAAACGAAGGACAGAGAGTGAGGACAAAGAGACTGTGAACCCTCAAAGTGGTGATTCCTCTTACTTTTCTCACCAGTAGTAAAGATTTGGGGATTTTAAATAGAAAAAACAAGATGAGGACTGCAGGATTCACATCGTTTTGTCAATAACTTATTCAGTCTCTAACGTAAACACAAAGCTGACTGTTCACTGTACACTTTGTTTCCTCCCGTTCCGGTGTTCTCTCACTGATGTGTTTTGTAATGTGCTTCAAGCTCGTTTTCTAGGTCAGTAAATGACAGCTAAACAGATGGGTCTGAAAAAGACTGATGTAAATGTTATTTTTCCTCTCTCCCTCTCCTCTGTCTGCCTTTAGAGAACTGCTGCCACTTCAAATTGCACCGCAGACAACATGAGGACACGGTTTGCACTTTGCTAAAAAGCATACCAAAATACATTTTTAAAAAAAGTACCCACAGGAAACATAACCACAAAAACAAAATATGTTCTTGTTAAATAATGCAGGGATACACTGGTAGGACATAAACGTTACTGTCCAAATAATGTGCTAACAAGTGCAAGTAATTCAAATGTTACCGATGAAAAAACGAGTCTATACATTTTCCTGATTGCATACACAGAACAAAAGGTTGGTCTGGGGGAGGAAACGAACAAACCTGCTCACTAATTTAAATGCATTAAAGCAATTTGTATTATAATGGAACATAACTGCCGACTGACTGCTTGTTTTTCTGAGTGTTTATATGAAATTTCACCAGTTTTCTATTTACATAAATATTTTTGCATTACATCCCGCCTCAGTGCAGTGATTCGTCTTAATTGAATTGCTAAGGAAGGGGGAAAAAAGCCGCTTGGAGAAGGATGTAGAGCCCAGTGGGTTCCAGTATTGACAGTCCAGAATGACTTATTCATGCGCTGGAATCTGAATGGTGCTTTATTCAACTGACATTGAAAGTACATACATGCCTGCATACACAGACACACACCCAACACCTCCAGTTAAATCCCTCATCTGTGATGCACACCGTCACATGCAGCTCCGTCACCTTGGCAGCTCTCCTGAATCATAATTTGTGTTTTTTTATTGTCCATAGACAGAAGAAAGACTCGGTAACTAATATCAACATATCTTAAGACAGCATTTGACCAATGCAGACACAACTTCATTATTAAATTTGAACATGAACGTCACCAAACTGAATTCCAATTTGTGATGACGTTTTTTGCGTGGTTATTTTAAAGGGATTGTTAGAGATTTGGGGAAATTAGCTGATGAACTAAATAAGAGTGAATTAAGAGTTACTGTGGATAAATAGATAAATTGATGCTACTCTCACGTCTGTACAGTAAATATGCAGGTGGAGCCAGCAGGTCTACACTCCACAGCCCCATTGCATCATTTCAAACAACACGGCTCCTTGGTTCTTTTTGCTTTGAAGAAACTTTGATCGTGGCTATTTACCAATAGCTTACTGGCAGCTGAGGTGCTGTTTTTTTTTTTTTATCCTTTCAAAATGTCCTTACTTTTTGGTGACTTTGTCTAATACAAGGACAAAAACTAAGAGACATTTAATGTAAATTTAAGCTGTCAGTCATCTTTGCTGCCTGGCTCTGCTGCGCTCTTCTGTAGTACATTTCAAAGTATTTGTATTTGTGAGTTTATCCCATATGTCAACATGCCGTGATGAGCAAATCAGCTACCAATTAAGGAAATTGCTTAAAATTTGCATGCCTACTTTCATCAGATCGGTAAACAGCTCAGCTGGTTGTATGAACTTTTGTTTATATGCAGAATGAGCAGACAGATGTCGGTGCAGCTGTTCTGCTGGGGTTGATCCATCGTTTCATTCTCTCTTTATACGCAGCACCAGACTTCACAGATTTTATTTTATGGTGGATTCAAAATGTCCTCTAGTCAAATGTTACTTTTGAATTGGTTACTAAAATATTTTATCATCACGTTTTATTAGTGTTGGATTTTGTTTATGTGACTTTTAACAGCCACATTTGTATCCACTAGTTTATTTTTTTTTCTTATTAGCAGAGATAGACAACACACAGCCGACTCTTTTAGAGGACATGCTACACCGAGCGTGAATCTGTGTTGTCCACAGTTTGTGATACGACACTATATACATGTACAGTAACACTGTACCAATCAACCATGAGTTCTATGATATGCCACCCATTATTTTTCTCCCACAGTAGTGTAATAAACCTGCGATAATAAGGAAAAGTGTCCAGTTACAGACAAATAAATGGAAAAAAAATAAACCACTGTTATGCCAGATTTTCCATTTTTTTGAGAAAAATATAATTTAAGAGACCCAAAATCAATGCTATAATCACCATGCTAAAATAGCAAACTTTTGTCAGTGTGAACTTCCACTTTCAGGATTTTAGCAGGCCAGCTCTCTTGCAGCGAGCCCCTGTGACACACAGGCCGTGGGGCTGGGCCACATCTGAACTAGCAGAGTGAATCCAGCTGGCAGAGTACATCAGACAGCTGTTGACGAGGAAGAAAAAGTCATTTGCAGCTTTGTGTCTGTTCACAGGACTGTCACCGACGGTGAGAACGCAGACGCAAGGCTGACGCCATTAAAATGACACACCTCACGCGTCGAAATGTCCTTGAAACTGACTGACTGCTGGCCTGCACCGTGTCAATCAAACACTCACTCGCTTTTTTACATTTCTTTTTAACTAGAGCTTCCTTGAAATACTTTGCATAAATGTGACGGATAATCCGGAAAAGACAAAAATGTGTTGACATTTCATGGAGAACATCTGATCACACTGTCTGCAAACTGTTAACACTCAACTCTCCATGGCTGCACCAAGTCATTAGCTGCATGTGTTGGGATGTTTCCCCGCTGTTTCTGCTGAAAGCATCAGATTGCTGGATTTGGCGTGGAGGGAGTCAAGAAAACAAGAATGAGAGAGATGAAGTAAAAAAGCAGCACATGTGGCCTTTGAGTCAGTGGGGAGTTCGGCCAGATGAATCTGTGTGATTTGGTACATCAAGGCTTTCATTCCATCATCAACGCCCTTTAAAACCCAGTCAGCTTGCTGTGGTGTGAGAGAACAGAGGGTTCTACTGTGGCAAACTTTTGATCAAAGACGCTGCACTCATGCAAATAATAAATTGGCTTAATCGCCTTTTCTGCTCATGATACAACAGCAAAACCTACAACCCCAGTGAGAGGAAGTTGATAATATTATGCAGGGATTTGAGAAATTGAGACACTGCGTTAACCCAGGATTTGCCACAGCGCGGTAGAGATACATCCATGCGAAATACCTTAGTCAATGGTGAAATCCTCGATGATGTTTAACCTGTATGTCACATTCACCCATAAAACACAACTTAAACGATGTACAGTATGTCCACGATGTCCGATCATGATGATCTACAACAAGACTCAAATGGAGGACCTTCAGGTAACATCCCATAATGGAGATGAATGTGTATCTACATCTGTGACCTATTTAAAATGTTATGGACTGTAAAGTTTACATTGGCTTGTATGAACAATTGCATTATCAGACTCCAGGAGCCCACTAATGCGCCTTTCATACCGGACAAAAAGCCCACTAACACTCATTAATAACATCTGACTTTTGTCTTTGGTGGGAGAGGGTACAATCGGCATTCGTGTCTGTGCAGATGACACTGTAGTAATCCTGGGAAAACGTCTGCCACAAATTCTGATAGTAAAGGGTCATTTTGCGGAAGTTGTGAAGGTAACCAGCTTTATTCAGATTGTTGTACTCAGAAGTGCTTCTTCCAAAATTTAGACTTATGGGATGAAGTCTTTTTGGGCCAATTTGCATCACGTGACATTGTAACTACACCGTGTTGTGGCCACCATGTCAAATTGGTGCCTTTACTGGGGCTTGGGTAGACACGCTAATTTTTGCCCCTTTTCTCTCCGTCACCATTCAAACAGCACTCATACGTCCTTCAGTTGACATGAAGTTTAAAAGAGAAAGACAGAAGTTAATGATAAATTTAAAAAGTCGGTAAGTAAAAAAGTAACCACTGTAACATTGCCAATGGCCTTTGTGCAGCTTTGCAGTATTTTCTGTCTCCTGTATTTCCTTCACACGTTTAAAGATCCTGCATATACACACTCATTTTGATGTAAAGCAGTATTAGTTACCAAGTCTGCATAGCTTGTATTCATCCTTGATTACCATTATCCACTGCCGAATAAGCATTAGTGCTAAAAGCTGTTATTCCCCAGCTCCATGCCCATTGTGCTCTTCCTACCCCTCTTTCTTTTTCGCTCTCTCTAACCAATCTCTCTCATGTTTCTCTTGTTTTTTTTCTTGCCTCCCATCCTTCTCTTTCGCTCTCTTTTTGTGTGTGTCAGGCTGCTGGCGAGCACTATGTATCCATTAAGAGGAAGTGCCGCAGCCGTACCAAACAAGGGCTAAGACAGGGACTTGGGCAGAGACAAGGAAACACACAAACACACACCCACACACACACACACACACACACACACACACAAACAGACACAAACCCACAGTGTGCACACATACAGCGAATACAATGACGGAGAAAGAAAAGGATGAGAAAAGGGAAGAGGGGGACAGAAAAACGAGTGGAGTTGAGGAAAGGACAAGGAGACACAGCAAGTTATAGCACAGCTCATTGAGTTTTCGTTGCCTCTGGACAGAAATAAAACTGCCACATTCACTATTAAATTCCTTGTACGCACTCACGTGAAATAAATGTTTGCTTTTCTGTAACCCTTGTCAGTATTCTGGGGTGTTTCGAGAAAAGCAAGGTTCATAAACACATGCTTTAAAGACATGAGTCTCTGCTGTACATAACAGGAGTTACATGAAGAATGTGTCTAAAGTCATTATTTCATTGATCTCATAGTCTTCAGGTGAACGTCACGCCATTAGTGGCTGTGACAGCTGCCAGAAGTCATCCATATTTAATGTACTTCGGCTCCCCAGAGGATGAACTTGTATCGACAGACTGTTGTTTCTTTCCGCCTTCTGAGGAATACATTCAAAGTGCTTACAGATGTCATATACATGGAGGTTAAAGTGCAAATTAATGAGAATACTGCAATGCCCACACTTGATTTTTGCCTTAGTGTTTATCAGTCCAAACACTGAAGTTATTTTTTTGTGTCGCATGTCTTACGTTCCTCTTTCATATGCTTTCAAAACATTCTATTGTTGCCCTAGAATTAGACAAGCAGTAACTATGTCCCAGTATTTGCCTGCTTGACTTGCACTGACAAATTGTGCTATTCAGTTCCCTCTGTCACAGGAGACCCAGCAGTCATATACCCATAGCAGTAGAAACAGAATCTCAAGAGACTATTTCCTACCTCGTTTCTACCAGAAAGGGCATAATAAAAAAGTCAGAATGCAGGTGTGTTACCAGTCCTGGTTGACACATCACATGAGATCTGTTAAATGCAACTTGTTTAAGACTGGTGACAGCTACTGGTCAGCTGCATCACTGGTTTGACAGAGGAGGCAGACTGAGGGCTCAGGATGGACAAAGCATCACTTTGCCATGATAAGGAACAAAGATCACACAATGTAGGTGACTTCCAAGTGTGCACAGGCTTATTTGATGTTCCTCCACTGTAGGTTTCTTATATAATGAGCCTTTGCAGTAGACATAGCAAACACATTTTTCTTGTCACTAATTTAATTGACTGTGTTTTTAATGTGTTTTTTATTCTTTAAAGACCATTTACCGTGATGCATCAACGTGGTCAATTGACTATTTTCCTTCATGTCTGTACTTTCACTGTACACAGGTGTGCATTCCTTCTCTACCTCCTGGTGGATGAAATTCAATAAAAGTATAAAAACATGGCTGTCAAAATGCTATAAACAGCTACAAAATTATTGTTTGTCTCACTCCTGTGAAGCTGGCAATTCTAGACTTTGGGAAATGGCTTCAAAGCATTAGAAATACATATTTAAAACATAAGGCTCATGGAGCTGCTGTGCCTTATGGACAGTCATGCTTGTGAGGAGTGTATTGGATGAACTGGTTTCCGTTCAACATCTGAATAATGCTAATGGCGAAGACACAGAAAGCGAGTAGAAAGAGGAGAGCAGAACTTGGAGATGAGTTCCCAGAAGGTATTCAAAGTAAATGGAGCTACACTTCTCATACGCTACATCCGACTCCAGGAAGCTAAGAAAAGCCTTACATCGGTCTGTGACGCAGTCTGTCAGGGTGTCTGCCTAATGTTGAACTCACAGGAAGGTCTTGTAGCCCTCTTTCAAAATGTTCAATTATGATTTGCTTCAGTGAAGAACGGGAAAGACACATAGTTTAAAGTGCAGGATTTTCATCTCAAGTGGTGAAAGCTTCCGAGTTCCCAATGAAACAGGAAAAGATACTGAAGAGGCAGGTTTCATGTCGGACAGTTTAAGTGCTTTTTACTGAAAAACAAAAAGAAGCTGCTCCACTGACGGTAGGTACAGCGTTTAATCCTTTTAATGAATACCAAATACATTCACCAATCATTATGTTTATTTGCCCTTTCCACAAAAACTGTTTTTTTAACTGATGGTGAAGAACCTCCACTCACCCCTTTGCAGATGGAGACAGCTTCTTTGGACAGGGACTTGGGGTAGGACACGTTGTGCTCCATAATGGACTGGAACAGTTCGTCCTCGTCCTCTCCATCGAACGGAGGCTGCAGATGGAAAGACGTGATATTATCATCATTATCATACACCGGATGAGTACGGATTGACATCTTTTTTTTTTTTACAGCTGAAAGCAAAGTGTCATTGTGTCGCACTTAAGGGATCCAGCCATAATACATTTGGGGTTTTTTTTGGCCATTTGTGCACTCTCTACTTCACTGGTAAATCGACCAGATTTAGAAAGACTGTTCTTCCTCATGAATAAAGATGAAGAGGGAAAAAAACTGAAAAAAAATTCAACTTGATAGGGTGTCCAGAGGAAGACTAAAGGATGGAAAGTCAGAACAAGACAAAAAGAGAAAACTGAGAACAACAAAGAAATGGAAATAGAGAGAAAACACCAAGGAACAGTGAAGAAGTCGCGCAAAACAAGTTTCACAGGAAGATGTCGCAGGGCAAATGGAGTGGATGACCCAGCTTTTTTCCCCTCCTCACACGGTGGTTATCATCAGTAACCATAATGTGGGTGTTTTGACAGTCCATAAAATGAATTATTCGTCATTTCCACTCCACTGGCCCCTTCGGGTACAGATAGCCTGTCTGCGTCATGCCCTCTTTACCTGATTTCACACAAGGCAGGGAGACACAGAGGACGGGAGCGTCTGAATAGGAAAAAACGTCCGTTAACCTTTTAGCAGTGGACACTTGCTCAGAGGCCATTTGACAATGAAACGCATTCTCATCCTCGTGTTTCGTTTTTTGTTTTTTTTGTGGAGGGGATTGCATGTAATAGTGGTAAAGTCAAAACTATTTTAATAAGTAATGCATGTCTTAATAAGTCATTTAGTGCTGAGTCTTGAAAACATGTTTAATTATAACCCCCAAAAGAAATACTCCAGTTGGTGAGAGTTTTTTACATTTTGGAACGAATTTCAAAAGAGGACACTGCATTCAAAGCATACAGAGACATGAGTTATGACAATAATTCAAGATATGGCTGTGAAAGGCCTTTTTATCTCTGACATGGTCTCTGTTCACTACACACTCCACAGTAAGATGTGGTTCTAGGTTGATGCTGGAACTTCACAGACTGCAGATAGTCTTCATAAATTGCTAATGCTAAGCTAATCGGTGAAGAGGTCACATCGCTCAAATGTAACCACCACAGGGAACTTCTTCTTCGTGTTATTCTAGTTAAACTAAACTCAGAGACAGTGTATGAGTGAGCTTCTCAAAGGGTTGGTGGTTGAATAAAGAAGTAAAAAAAAGGATTCCATTCAATTTGTGCACTTAAAGACACAAAACGATGCAAAACTGGTCTTTACCAGCCAAAACATTATCGATACATTCACTTCCGTAGCTCACAGTATTGTCCAGAATATTGACTTGAGTCCACTGGCAGCGCACTATGCTGTATCCAGGAATATACAAAGGAGCTGAAAAAGTATGTTTCTCGAACAGGGCAGTGGTAACACCAAAACTGGAAGGGTGTTGTTCATTGTAGAAATAATGACGTACAATTACAGGCACTAATAACAACACAAAAAGGTGAAGACTGGCAGCTGCTTGGGTTGCAGAGCAGCATGCTGGCAATGAAAACCTAATATGTGGTGCAACCAGAGTAAACCTGTTTGTATTCTTTGCGTTTGTTTGGATCCAGCTAAACAAAAAATGACTGGAACAACAGAAAATCTTTCTATTAAAAAAATCTGGTAAGGTTGTATCTTTCAAACAGACTTCGCTGTGAGGACTTCAAACTTCACAATTCAGTTTCCAAAACCGTCACAGATTTGTTAGTAACTTTTAAGGCGCATAAAAATTATTTGGTCAGGGGTCTGGGGTCAAAAGTTTGCTTAGCTGACTTCCTTAAAAGAGGGCGAAAGGTAAGTACGACATGCTTCATGATTGGAGGTCAGGTGGAGGTTTTGTGTGTTTGTATGTCAGTGTTTATAATTAGTGCTGGTGGGAAGACCTTCAGGAGGCACCAAATGAGTACATGTTATGTGGCCATGAGCAGTCAGTGAGCAACCTTGTGTCCGTGTAAAGTCAGTTACATCAGAAGTTCAATTGTGTGTTTGTGTGTGTGTGTGTGTGTGGATGTATCACCTGGCCGGCCAGCATTTCGTAGAGCAGAACTCCATATGCCCACCAGTCTACAGAGCGTCCATATGGCTGATATGCGATGATCTGTGGAGGAAGGGAGAGAACAAAGTTCCGGAGTTCAGTCTCAACTCAAACAATCCTGCTTTTGAAAAAAAGGACATCATACACTGCAGAAAAACAAGAGGAATATTTGGTCAGTTGATTAACCAGTCTGACAAGCACATTTGGAAAGCTCGACGGTGCATTTGGTGAGGTCCACTGGTCCTCGGATGAGTAAGGAGAGATTGGGGATTCAGCTCAGTCTGATCTTGTCTCTGAAGACATGTCAAAGATGTTTGAAATGAATCATCTTACACGTACACAGCCAACGCTCATCTCATTTCTATGTCAATCTGAACGACTGTCATAGTGATTTCTTCATAGCTTTCTTTTACAGCCAAAAGTGCCGCAAACTGCCGCAGAGTCCAACAGCAGACCTGAAAAACCCGTTTCACACATTCAGAACTCACAGAACAATCTCCGCTTTGCTCGTCATCCTGTGATTTGACTCAGACAAAGAATACGTTTAAAGTCAGAGTGTGACCACAGCTGTGACAAGGCAGAGATGCCAGATGACCGCTGAATCACATACATTTTAAATCACCAGCGCTTGTAACTTTTGCCATGGTTCAGCGACAAAGATAGGCTGGCGAGAGAGCTCTGACAAGAAGTGAGCATTTGGTGCGTAGGAAGGCAGTCGATACCAAAACAGCAACAAAAAAAAAATCTCCCCGTAGGTCATTTTACAAGACACCAGCACCAGAAAAACAGTTCTCATAGGATGATGTTTGATGCAGCAAGAAAAAAAAAATCAGTTCAAACTTTTTTGACACAAAAACAAGTCAGGAGTACACAACAGTGAAGCCATTGTGAATAAAACTGATCCTGGCAAGTGTTTGCACATTTTGGAAGGGATATCTTGACAATCACATGTTGTTTTGTTCAAGGCTTTTTGTGCAAACGGTCTGAAGACTCACAGCAACAACTCTATGCTGAGCTGGTGATTTATTATGATGACTAATATAGTCACTAATAGTTTTTTTCTTGAGTGGTGAAGGACCCATGGTAAATAATAGATGAATTAGTCACATCCAAATCCTTTCTTTCACATACCTTTTGCAACGGCTGATAAAGTTTAGTGTGAGAGATGGAAGTAACAAAAAAGAGCTGATAGAAATCTTCAATTTGTGCATTTTTATCACTTCCATTATAATTCTCAGTTATTTTTTGACAGAGGCGGCAGGTGAGGCTGAGGACAAGGAAGGCTAATATTTTACCAACAATCATACTTGTTTTAGCAACCGGAGAGGACACCATTATTATGTTCAGAACTAAATCCTCATCACAAACAAAGCTATGTATTTACATTTCTCAATCGGAGCATTTGCCATAACCACTCAAAATTAACAAGAGAGGACCGTTGAAACAGCTGTGTACAGTTTTTAGGAAGCCAGGATCCGAGTGTTTTCTTTTACCATATATTTTAATGACGAGAATGGTAGGTAGTATTTTAAACATTTCTATGCGTGCAGTAAAGTCACTGCATCAAATATCCTGGCACACTTAAGCGGTAAACCTAAAAGCTGGGCTCAGCAATCTCAAGGCTATATTACCTGCCGCCCCTGAATTTTATTGGCTTCAAATTAATCAAACCACTTGGTAATTTATCACTCCATTTTCATCTCACATCCCCTAATTTTACCCCTAAATTAACATGCAGTTTCATTACCTTCATTTCTATCAATTTTCAATTAAGTTTTCTTACTTCCACCCCAGATAGTTTAGCTACCACTGCAAGTCTTAATATCTATTATCTAATGAGTAAGGTAATTAGACATAAACCCTCTTAATGCCATTACTAAAAATAATGTATTCACATTTAGTGATAGTCGGGACTATTCCATAACAAGTACATAGTTTCCATCCAAATGCAATGACTCCTCTGGATATCCTCTGTGAACTGTGACATTTTCTCTGGCTGCAGAGGGATTTCCTGTGGGCTTCTCTGACATTGGCCAAGGTTAGTGTTTTCACCCGCGTTGACCCCATTCACACCAGTCAGAAAGCACACATATTTACACTTCACACCAACTTGCACATGCAGACATTTCTCTGAGCCCCTTCTGCTATGTAGCAGCCATCGGTGCAGCCATGTGGATGCGCAGCTCTGGCTCTCGTACAGCACACAAGCACATATGTTGAAGCATACAACACGCAGAGGACGTTACAGCGACCCGCACGTACTGACAACAACTTAAGGTGTGTAACAGCAATTCTGTCAGAGGGTGCATCGCTCTACGACCTTTACTGAGCAACATCTGACCTCACACATGCTGCCCTGGGACAATCCTCCAGCTTAGACACATGGCCAACATACTGTATGTGAATAAACAAAAACTCACGTACACACATACAAACGAAGCTTGCACTAATGTGCCTAGGTGTGTGAAAGCAGATCTGTCCTGTATCACTCTATAACCTTCGCTTTGTATCACCTGACCTCTGGCTTGCCCGCAGAGAAACACACACGCACACACACGTGCACACACACGCACACACACACACACACACACACACACACACAAAAACACACCTCCAGCTCTGCACTCCACACACTCCTGTCATAATGCTGCCCCGAGGGTTGATGGGAGCAAGCTGGACACGCAGTGCATCCACGTGTTAACCCTCATACACAGAGGCAAGGATGTGCACAGACTGGCATGCACATAAATACACCAATGTGTCTTTGAATGTCACTATAACTGCGGAGGCTACAGAAGCAGAAAGCATTTATATAGCACACATTTAATGTCACGGGACGGATCGGCTCCTCTTCAACACATCACTAGTGTTCCTATGGTATCTTTATATTTGGAGATTAAGCTGAATATAAATACGTTCAAAGTAGACTAGAAGTACGGCCTCACAGCTGTCAAGTTGCAGTTGACATCATGCTTGAATATATGTAGTGAAGATTTTGAAGGAATTCAATAAAAGATATGAAGTGTAGTTTTAGGGTAATGGCAGTTCATCTTCATTGTAACGACATGCATTATTCCAGTGAATGATTTCCAGTGAGCAACATGCTGTCTTCATTTAGAGACTACTTTTACAGAGGCACATGGTGCAACAACAATAACCTGAATCCTACTATCAGCAAAACCAATGAGCTTGTGTTGGACTACTGCTGTGTATCTGTTAATGTGTAAGTTTGTTGACAAAAAAAATCGAATTCATTGTAAACTGATTCTGGTAGAACGCAAAGAAGCGACACATTGTAAAATATGGATGCGTCACATACGTGTTCAACCCAGCAGCACAGAAGATCTCTACAATCGCCAGAGTTCCAAGGTGGGCACCAAACATTAGTGTCACCAAGAAAGCATTCAACCAAATATGAAGCTATACATTCAAACTGAAACCTTATACTATTGTCTAATGCATGCCTATCATGTCATATTGATTACCTTGTACAAACGTTGACTATATAACACTATGGCCTAAAGCAGGGGTACTCAAATACAAATCTTAAAGGGCCACAAAGATTTTTTTGAATGACTCAGAGGTCCATGTATTGAGGTCGGTCAGGCCACATGCAATAATACTGTAATATTCAAAACAAAATGTCCTTTCCATTCTAAACAACAAAATACGAACTAAAATAAAATGTAATTTCCATTTTAACATAAATTAAAATACGTAGTTGAATATTTCCTCTTTTGGTTTTCCTTCAAACATTGTGACCATCACTTCAGTCATGCATTATTTTATTTCATTGTGACATAGATGTGACAAGAATCCTGCTTGCAGCTTGATATGACGATTTCAGTGCATTTATTTGTGTTTTGCTTATCTCTGAATTTTGAGGAAATGTCTCTTCAAAATTCCTATGCTTCGTCTCATAATGCCGTTTCAAATTGGAAATATTCATCACAGCTTCTCCGGGCATATTGTAACGCCACTTGTGGACTGTGGCGCAATGGATCTTGGGTATTCTGTTGTTGTTGGTGTAATTATGGTTCGTGAATGTGTTTGTGAATAAGATGATATGTACGATGGTTGTGGGTTATTTCACGTCATTTGTTCTGTGATTAAATGGTGTTTTAACAAGGATGATACAAATTTTGGCACCGTGAGTGAAAGGGTGTTTGCCGGGAGAAACTCCCCGTCTGTTACACTCTTTGCAACCTTGAATATACATGAGATCGCTAGCTAGAACTTGGCAAACTGCGCAAGGTGGTAAAGTAAAATGAAGGATTTAATACCACTGCACTGTCAGATACGTGGAGATTGTCCCAGTTGGCGGCAGAATAAATGCAATTTTGAAGATCCTATTTCTGCGAGTTACTGATTATCACTGTCCACTTTGTCATAACAATTTACTTGGAAACACGCCGTATTCAATCTCTTACCACCAGCAAAATGTGAATACGCAAAGTGCTCCGAAAACAAAAGTGAAAGTTAAAAGTTGCGCTCTGTCTGTGTATCGTTTGCATGGAGACAAGTCCCGGTATACACGTGCTGACCCAACCAAAACACATAGTGAAGGAATAATAGTTCGGGGGCCACAAACAGCAGGCCGGCCTATTGAGGACCGCTGGCCTAAAGTCATCAGTCGCAAATTCAGCTATCATCTTGAAAGGCTGATAATGTCAATGTCAAAGACTCATGGCGCTGAAATAGCATTTTGAAAGCTACTTAAAAGAGATGGAAACTACATAATGGTTGTAATAATACCACCTCTTGTCACAGCACCTCCATCCTTCACCCTGGTGGACATGTGTCATGGACTTCAGATGGTCAACTACATGTAAACAACATATAAACCTTGCATAACCTTTCACACACTCCCCCAGCGCTTAAAAGCCCCTCTTGCCGACTCCCGACCCCGCCCAGCCAGATGTCACAGCTCTACAGAGCACAGGGATGAGGGTTGTTTTCCTGCTTGGCTGCTGCCTGTCTGAGGCAAACGTCCTGGGACAGAGGTTCACTGCTATCACATTTACTCAGGACAAGCTTGCTGAAGCAGACAGGCTCACTCTGCTCACAGAGATGATGGCTTTTTTGGATGAACAGAGAAATGAGTTGCAACGCACCAAAGAGCAACTGGTGCAACTGCAAAAGGTACAGGGTATGTGTAGCAGCGTGGTTTGAGTGTGCAGCAGCTTCTTCATCCTCCTCTGATCATCAAAGTCTTGGTGTTTTTGTTTATCTCACACCTAAATGCAAATATAGTAATTTCACTTACTGCATTGCCTATATAATTTGTGTAACTTACTGTATAGAGCAGAGATTTGTGCAGACAGTGTCTGACAGCCTGACGGAGGAACTATGAAGTCAGGTGGAGGCGCTTAAGAAAAGGATTTACAGGTAGAATGAGGATGAAAGTGTAATAATTTTAGGGCTGTGTGTGTGTGTGTGTGTGTGTGTGTGTGTGTGTGTGTATGTATGTATGTATGTATGTATGTATGTATATATATATATATATATATATGTGTATATGTGTATATATATATGTATATATGTATATATATATGTATATATATATGTATATGTATATGTATATGTGTGTATATATATATATATATATATATATATATATATATATATATATATGTATATATATATATATATATATATATATATATATATATATATATATATACACATATACATATACATATACATATATATATAAAAACGTTTGCCGTTGTGTTATTTCCGTTATGGAAAAAAAGACCATGAGGCCAGGCTGAGATTCAGCAAGATGCAGGAAGAGGAGCATAGGAAGCAGCTGCTGCACATTATATTGCAGTACACAGGTAAGGTAGCTTCATCCACAATGTTACATGTAAGCTCTGGTCCTTTTTAAAAACCCTTATACACAAAACAGGAGCAGAGGAAAGCAGCGCAATAACCCTCTTCTTGAATTAGAGCTAATAAAGTTTACTCGCTACTGTTCCAAATGCCATCCATCAAATGATTTTAACTTGTATTCAAGCTAGTTTTTCCTTTTATTTGTTTACTCTGATAATCTTTATTCCATCCTGACTGAGAAGAACTGGAGGCCAGACTTGATGCCTGTGACTTTGAGGGTCAAAGCAAAGAAGTTGAACAGCTACAGAGGGAAAGCAAAGGTAATACAACAAACAAGTAAATTATTAATGCAGAGCAAAGTAGATTTCCTCCTCCTCATTTCAACTCATTGACTCTCACCTCATGATTCATCTGTGACTGAAGTCATGCAGTATTTATTCCCTCATCTTTAACAAAAAGTGTTGGATGCCAGACTGACGGAACTAGGAAATGTGTTTGGAGACATGGACTCAGATGTGAAGGCACTGCAGGCTGTTGATAAAGGTAAATTAACTACATTCATGCTGCATGATTATTGGCATTATGTACAAAATATATGTCAGTGAATGGAAGAGGGAATATTTGTCGCTTTTTAAAAAATTAGCGTGAGATTGCCTATTCCTGGAAATGTATGCGAGATTAAATAGTTTATGTTTTATTCCACCGTGTAATGACCAGGACTGGAAGCACGACTCAATGCCACAGATGTCGAGGCAGAAATGCAAATAACCCTGGTGGCACAATTACAGATGGAACTTAAAGGTACATTAAAGGGTACCTCCACCAATTTTACATTTTAAAGTGTGATTACAGGTCTTTGTGGTACTAAATCATATGTAAAAATATAAAAAGGGTATAAAGCCTTTTGTGGCTCCAGAGGAATCTGATAAATTGCCTCCAGTGATGTCACTCAGCGGCTTAGTTGCATTATGGGTAATGTAGGCACCAGGTTTTGAAAAGGATAAAGAAAGTGTGGAAATACATTTTGATAATTTGTCCATAATGCTTGACCAGTGGACTGGCGCCTACATTACCTATAATGCCACTGAGTGACATAACCGGAGGTAATTTATCAGATTATATGCAACTTTCCTCTGGAGCCATAAAATGCTTGCTATTGTCACATAAAGCAGTACTCACCAGGACCTGTGAACACACTTTTATGTGCAAAATTGGTGGAGTTGTCCTTTAACACATGTAGAAATGTTTGGTTTTGTTATCTTAACTGTCAGAGTTTAAATCCAGACTGGAGGCCAGCGAGAGTCTAGAGGGGGAGCTGAGTGTTTGGCTTAAAGATGCAGAAACAGAGGTGGAGGCACTGAAGTCTGCTGATCAAGGTAAAGAGAGAAAGACAAATAAAAGAAAAAAGGATATTTGCTTTTTTTCCCCCAATAAACTCCTTATAAAGTAAACTCCTTACTCTGTTCCTCACACATCTATGCTATCTACGCTATTTCTTTATTTGTCCGTATGTTCTCTTCTTTCCTTAATCTAATTGTTCTAACCTCTCGCCCCGTCCTCAATCAGACGCTCTGGAGGACAGACTGAACGCCAGTGATCTGGACGGCCAGACCGCACGGGTGGAACAGCTACAGAACTAAAGTAGAGGTAATAAAACAAATGAGTCAATTATTAATACAGAGTAAAGTGGATCTCTTCTCATAACAGCTCATCTCATTTCATTTCATTATTAATATTTTAACGGACCGCAACATCATGCAGTATTCATTTGCCTTCTTTTATTTTACAAATAGAACTGAACATCACACTGACAGAGCTGGGGAATAAGTTTGGAGATGTGGACACAGATGTGAAGGCACTGCAGAATGCTGATTACGGTAAATTAATTACACTCTACTGCATGGGTATGCCCAGCAATTTATAACTACACATGCAAAATATTCTGAGCTGTTACGTTGCTATTGGAGGGGTAGGATGAGGACATGTTTTGACGAATTTTCTGAGTGGTTGTTGATTTTATTCCTCTGTGTAATAACCAGGACTGGAAGCAAGACTGAACACCACTGAAGTCGAGGCAGAGATTCAATGAACCTTGGTGGCACAATTACAGGTGGAAATTAAAGGTACATTAACACGTGTAGAGATTATCGTACTGTTGTATGTACATTGTGAGGATAGAAACAAAAGCCTCTTGGATACTGTTGAAACTGCTGACTGTTGAAATCATGATTGTAACTGTTAGAGGTGGAGTCCAGACTAGAGTCCAGCGAGGGTCTGGAGAAGGACTTGGCTAGGACTGAAGACTGTCGATCAAGGTAAAGTCAGGAGGCTAAATGCTTTGGAAATTCTTCTTTGGCTGCCGTATGTGCTATAAGATATTCATATGTAGATTGGTTGCAGGGTTACCCACTGAAGCCCCTGATGGAAATGTCTATGAATTTTCCATGACCTCTCCATGATTAAGTTGGAGCATTTTCACCCACTTCCTGTTTTGTTAATGATGTTTCTCTCAGAAGGGATTAACAGACCAGTTTTCACTCTCGCTGTGCTGAAACTATACCATATCATTAAATAGGTATACTGTAACTATACTGTAATGAAAGACATCATATCGCCTGTTATTCTCCAATGAAATAAATTCGATGATTTTCTCAGGATATCTACGACCACCGACAGTCTTGTTATGGAGGTCAAGCCTTCTCTCCATCTTGTCTTGTAATATCACCTAATCTCACCTCGACTTATTTTTAATCTCCCATACCCTTATTGTTCTTAACTCTGCAAAAATCTCCCAATCCCTTCCTTCAACCTAAGGACTGAATTCCAGGTTGTCAGCCAGTCAAAGTCTGACAGGGAAGCTGCAGATCAGTCTTGAAGATATGTTGTGACAAGTGCAGGCCCTTAAAACCGCTGACCAAGGTGAAGAGGATAAAGACATGCTTGTAGCACTGACTCTGTGCGTTACACACTTTTTGCTCATCATGATAATCTGTGTGTGCCTAATTGACGGCTTGATAGGTTTCACTCCTCTAATCTACTCCAACGAAACTGGCAGTTAGACTGGGAGTCTCTGAGAGCCTGAGTGAGGATGGGGACTGCTGACACAGAGGGAGGTGAAAGCTCTTGAGACAGCTCATCAAGGTAGGAAATTACTTTTGATTATGAATCAGTAATTAGGCCATTAGGGCGACTGAAAAACTATCGCCCTGTGATCTCCTCTCTGATTTAAATTGGATGTAATGGCTGATTTCATGCAGTTTCTAGTTTCAAAGCTTGAAAAAACCGAGGCTGAGGTGGAGGAACTTAAAACAGCTGATCAAGGCGAGCAACATGTGACTGAACTGCTGTAAAATGTATAAAACACATGTACTGGTTTGACAGGATCCATCATTGAGTTGGCTTTAAAGGTTTCTAGTAATACCTATCAGTCATATTTCTGTTCTTGCTATGTGTTTACATTCATGTGGGGCTTTCAGTGTAATTTCTGAGTGATAATTGTGTTACTCAAACAGAAAGCTACAGGCTGAATATTTTGTATTAGGCTGTTGCTCGGTGTAATATTTTTTAAAACATTCTTCCTTTTCATTATCTAGACTTTCTGTCATGTGTCTGACTTAGAATATGTAATGCACTTTTCTTTATAGACTTGGAAGCCAAACTGGAAACAAATCAAACTGTACAAGAGCTGAAATAAGAGGTGGAGCAAACAGCTGCAGCCGTGGAAGAGGGGAAGACAACAATCTCTGAAGGTAAATATGTTTATACAAGATTCAAAATGTAAGCTATGGAGATGGGGCGCTCTCTTTCTTTCTGCAACTCATCTAACTATCTATATCATGACAATTGTGTGTAATTGAGTGTTTCTTTTCCCTGACGGATAAAGGGGCCTTCTCAGCTGCACTAGAAGAGAACCAAATGCACATTGGGCCATTTGAGACAGAGGCCACACTTCTCTACAAGAAAGTCATCACAAACGTTGGTGACAGCTACGATCCCTCAACAAGTATTGCAGGAACCAATCTGGGTAATCACTAAATCAGTTAACATAGATGAAGCCACATAGAGTCATTCAGAATCAACAGGTTTAAACAATGATACAAGACGTTTGTTTTCATTACACCGTCTTCCAACTTCACTTCATCACTTATCAATGTGGGTCTTGTATTTTTGTTTTTTTCTTTCCATATTATTCTATGTATCTGTTTACCACTTCACCCTCTACTCTCATGCTAACGGAGGAAACCCAGGTTTTTTACTCCTGTACAAGAACGGTGAGGCTGTTGTTGGCACCGCTGAGCACCCGACTGCCTCCGACCTCACTGATAATGGCTCCAATGGGGTGGTGATGGTCCTTCAGAAAGGAGACCAGGTTGATGTGCACATGGAAGCCAAATCCTGGGTCTGGGCCGAGAGCGGCCGCAACCTCTGTACTTTTACTGTCATTCTGCTGTACAGTATATGCTCAGTGATGTGTCCAAAACCTCTCTGTAACTTGACCAGAGCAATCATTTATTAAGAGAGGAATTATTCAGAGCAATTCACATGCAATCTGTAATCCATAATGTGTTACCTTGTATTGAAAAGTAGCTCACATCAATTAATTCAAAGCTGTGATTATGATGAGTTTCCACAAACATTATCTAGCAGAAACAAATACAAAATAGGTCTTGGTTGGAATCCAATAAATTATGGATCATGAAAGCGATCAAAGGATTGTTTCACCAGTGCTTTGCTTGACCCTGACAAAACCTGAAAGTCACAACAATGGGGCAGATCTGGTTAACACACAGCCAACGCATTGTTGCTTCATACGCTCACTGAGATCATACCAGCATGAAACGATGAAAGAAGGAACGAGACTATAACTCAGAGTGACAGCGCACCGTGAAGGTGACGAACACACACATCAGAATATGTGTTTAAGACTCCTCATTCTCATCCGTCTGCATGAAAGGGAACGTGATGCCTCAAGAAGGTGAGAAGTGCTAAGCCATAATCCCCGGCTTTTCCTTGGCTCTTTGGTAAAAAGGCAGGAAGATGCTGTAGGGAAAAGCCCCCTTCCCTTATCTTTCTTCTATGTTTTTAATTAGCTCGACGGTCAAAGACTCCATGGTGAGGGAAAACCTCTGGGTGGAGTCCCTGAGCTCGCCTACTGAAATCCTGCTTCCTGCAGGGACTGTGCTAACCTTCAGCCTGCCCGGACAGCTGCCAATGAATTCATCTGCGCACCCTTATTTGTTTTCACATAAGATTTGCCACTGTTGATGTATATTAATATGTAAACTGAAAGCAGTACAATCTTACTGGGAAAATACATTTTCTTACACAACAATGAAACAGATTTGATACAATACAACACAATATGCGAAAACAACAACTTTCAGACCCACCACATCTTTAATGAGGTTAGTCAAGCTTTTTAATGCTGCTAAGAGAAAACAGTGACAGGGTGAACCAGGCCAACGCTAGACCGCGAGTCATCGAGGACCTAATGTGGCATATTTGTTGCGCTGTGTCACTAAGAGTTGACCTCACAGTCGCTCATACGAAACCATGTGCATTAAGGGATTTAACCATAGAACGCATGTAGACACATTAGGTCAATATAGCAGGGCGATCCGCGGCCTCAAGTCGGTTTATGTCATGGGAATGAAGACAGAGAGGAGGAGGGATAGAAAGGAGCAGAGAGAAAGCGGGGGAGCGAGGGGAGAGGGAGTAACAGAAGAGGAAAATCAATGAGATAAGACTCAGATTTTCTTTTCTAATGCTAAAGATACTACAAAGTTAAAGGACCTCTGGTACTTTTTTTTGTTTTACAAACAAGCTCAAATGTTACTGATAGTTTCTAATATGGACGAGGAAAACAGTGTGTATTTGATGCAAGAATAGTGGCCAAGAATGATGGTAATGTCAGTTTGTCGATTGGTCCATCTTGTCGTGTTGATTGGATTTCCATGACATTTCGCAGAAACATTTACCAACCTCAGTGGATAACTCCTAATGACTTGACTGATCCTAGAGCTGCAATGGTCAGTGAACGTAACAATAATACCTCAATAAATAATCACCAACTATTTTAATAACTGATGCTGTCAATGAAGGAGATTTTTTGCTTTCCTATCTTTTATGTCATATTAAACCGAATTGTCTTTTTCGGCATAAAATTTAGAACAGACATTCTTATCTCCCACATCATGATCTGTATATTTAGTATTAAGTCCTTAGTCAAGACTTTACCTTGTACAATACTTTATACAATACTTATACAATACTACTAATTATAGTATGCTGACATTAGTATTTAGCTGTATAGCTGCTGGCATGGCTGTAGACGCCTCGCCCCATAGCAAATAACAACACAGATGCTACAGAGCTGGAAGACAACAGATTATGAGAGCAAGACACAGAGAGAGAGAGAGAGAGAGACCTTTCTTTGGATTTCATAACTGAAAAGATTTATTCTATTATTCACTTATATATTCTCATATCATTGTCATAGTGTCACAACCAGTTTTTCTCTGAGCCGTCACGATGGAGCAAGAAGAATGCGAGAGAGAAAGAGACACTTAAAAGTCAGAAGGGGCTGAGAGAGTCGGGTTCAGTGTCAATTGAAGAAAGGCAAAGAGAAAGAGAAAAGGAAAGAGGGAAAAAAGGCCGAAAGGGCAATTAGAGTTCAGCCAAAAAGCCACTCTTTAGATCAGTTTCAGGCCATCCTGCAGAGCGCTGTGCTAATGTGATGCTGCTGTGACTCGCTGCCCTTGCCACCCCATCGCCTGTCTGCCGCGGCACCAGCGGACATTTACAGTTTCGGGCTCGGCGACCTTCGCGCTCTGAGCCGGCACGTTAAGTCTAGATCTTCAGCCTTAGACGTTCATTTGCCTTCCTGTGTACGCAGAGCTGATGTGTACATTAAGTGCTCTCTCTCTCTTTTGTTAAGTTGCGAGTGATGGAAATAGACAAGCGTGACCCGCGCCTGACATTCCCTGCTCCCATCCTGCTTTATTTTTTTACTTTATGGTATGAAAGCCTCTGGCCAGCAGAGCTCCGCTGATTCATTGTGGTACATTTGTGTGTGTGCATGTTTGTGTGTGTACATGCTAAATGAAAGAAAATGAAATCAGATTCTCCTTGTATATTTTCTAATCTTTATATACAAGTCTCCATAATGTTGTCTTTTATGTGCCTGCCTGTCTGCATCTGCGTTCATGTGTGCACCTGCGCTTGTGGCTTTAATTGTCTGCATTTGTGCGCTCGTTTATCTGTATGTGTGTGTGCTGCAGACATTTCTCTCCTATTATGCCTAATGCTACATGACAGTTGTGGATCAGACTGCCAGCTATTCCAAGGCTACTCTCTTCACTACACACACAGGCACACAAACGCACGCACGCACCAACCTCTGCTCCTATAAAACCTCGCCCTACATACATAAACAGATAAAAGCCAAGGCAGTGGGGTTGAAGACCGTGGTGCGCAGCGATGCACTCACGGCCAACGCTGTTTCAGGGCGCCATGTGAATATCTGCCTCTATGTTGTCAACGGGGCCCTCTGAGAAATGTGTGTGCTGTCGAGTAGATACAGTGTGCACCAGGCCATGCTTTAGTGGTCTGTTTTTTGAGCGCATTTTTCCTATTCTCAGCTCTGTATGTGCCTGTTGTGGTTGGTTTCATTTACTGATGATACTGCCGTAATGAGCAGCCTTGGGGTTTACGTGAGCCTCCCACACTGCAAGTAGCACCGAAGATGAGCAGCAACCTTTTTAACAAGACAGATCGTGTGACTTGAAGGGATATTACAGCAAATCTAATAGTGTAGTATTTCACCAGAAAGTTGGAGGGGCTTGTGAGAAACAGATGAAAAAAGAATAGGCTAAAACAGAAGCTGAAGAGGCTGAGAAAAAAACCTGATTTGTACGACACACAATGTAACTTGATAGTATAATTCATTAGATCCTCCCAGCCTGGTCAAAACAGTGTCTTTCTCGACACCCCTGGCTGAGTTGTTGCACCTGATTGTAAGAATCTGGAGATCTGGGATTTCAAACCAGACCAACATGGCCGCTTGCTCGGAAGCTTTCCCTCATATAACAACAACACCAAAAAGCGAAATGCATGTATGAAGACTTCTCAGGCGAGAAATAAGCCATGCAGTTGCAGAATCTGACGTCACTATAACTTGACAATGATCCATTTTTATAGTGTTTCGCGAGTAATCAGAGGCACCGCGTCGGACACCCCAGATTTGCATGAAGTAGTCAAAATTCTATTTAATGCAAATGATGAGCAGGACGTGGTGCCCCATGTCTCGAAAAACACAGCGCGGCACGCCAGAATGCAATTGCACGGTTCTACACAGACAATGAATAGGCAGCATGAAAACGATTGATCTTGTGGACACGTACCTGAAGTGTTACGGTGACTGTTATGGTGTCTGGTTCAGATGAATTACTAACACATTAAAAATCACACATTTGGCGGTTTGGAAAGTTGAGAGAAACAGTGTTCAGTGTTCCTCGCATGTAGATATGAAGCTTATTGTCCACATACAGTAACTACACAAATCTGACCACGCAGCACTAGAGCAGGTCGAGTAGGTAGAAAGGTAAAGTAAAATACATTTAATATAGGCTAATATATAATTACAGGTGTCATTACATAACTGAACCACAGCAGCAGATGATGGATTATCAATGACACTGTAGAATATTTCTTGGCATGCTACCAGTGCTGCACTGACAAAAACTAATGATGTTAATTAAAAATAAGCGCAAAAGGGAAAATACATTGTAATGACATGCACATGCAGTATAATATGTGTGCTAATGAGAAGGAAACAATCGTTTGGAGCCCTGAGGCTGAATAAGAGGAAAAGGAAATCATCATCAAGCTCAGTGTAAACAATCTGAAAAGAGGGAAGATGAAGCATCTCTTCAATCACTGAAGTTAGAAGAAGTAAACTGCAATCCAGACACTTTTCCCTGCCTGCCATCTTGTCTGCAGGATGTCTGCATGTTCATGTTCTCTGCTTTTCTGTCTCATTCTTCTCATTTCCTCTTTTTCACCTTCTTCTTCCGCACTTTCTCACCTCTCACTCACTTTTACCACCATGGCTGAAGTGATGTTGCAGGACTGCTAATAGCTCTGATCCGACAAAAACTGGTTTCAGCACTCAGTAATTGGTTTAAAATTGGAGCTGCCACTGCAGAAGCATGTGGCTAGTCGACAACTGCGTAATGACTCAGGTTTGCTATTCCTAGTCCTCTTTCTGAGACACGACGCAGCGCGACAGTCATTATTCGGTAGCGATAATATAACTACATGTCTGAAATCTTAAATAACCTGCATCATGCATCGTAATGACACCTGAAGCAAAACAACTGGGATAAATTACAAATGAGTAACATCCCATCCAGAGTTGTGAACCTGTGCAAGGATTAATTTCCTTCATTAAAGCAACATAAAAAGATTACATAGAAATTAAAGGTTCTAGATGAGATTTCAACATTAATTTGCAGCAAACAATTATTTGCTGTGTAAAGATATAGTGGAGTCAATGGCGTCTTGAGCTAAGAATGAATTCTCACTCCATCTGGGTGAATTGAAATCTGAGCATCTCTAGCTGGTTCTTCTACACAGGCACGCGATTCCCTACATATGAAACTTTTGTCCCTCATCACGTTTCATTCAGCTAAAGGCATTCACATTCGGTTGAAATCATCAAACTTGAGCTACCTAAAGCATATTTAACTTGATGTTTTAGGTGAGTTATGTTTGCAGGTTAGCTAGCAAGATAATAATTGAAGTGAAACTCTCGCCAAAAAGCAACCAAGGCTTTATTTGCGATTGAATATGAGTCAAACCTTCGTGTAAAAGCATAATTACGACGAAAGAGGCACTTTTAAGATTAACCGTAGTTGGGTTTTTGGGCATGTTAATTTTGAACGGGAGTGCTAGAGGCAGAGTTACGATGGCATCAAAATCGCTATTTTTAGAACACTAGGAGCGGTTCACCATTACTCTCCTGCCCGTCAGGTCGCACTCGGGGATCGACACTTTTTGCCTGCCAAGATGGCGACGCGCCGGAGATGCAGCAGCTAACATGAGTAGTTCAAAAACCTTCTTTTTCATACATTTTGTGTACACAAACAATGTTCTCAATGCTCGTGTTCATGAGTAGAGACCCTGGTGATGCTACGAGCAAAGTTTCATGTTGTGTTGAGCCTTCTTAGTGTTCTAAAAATAGCGATTTTGATGCCATCGTATCTGTGCCCCTAGCACTCCCGTTCAAAATTAACGTGCCCAAAAACCCAACTACGGTTAATCTTAAAAGTGCCTCTTTCGTCGTAATTATGCTTTTACACGAAGGTTTGACTCATATTCAATTGCAAATAAAGCCTCGGTTGCTTTTTGGCGAGAGTTTCACTTTAAGTCACATGGATTTATTTGGGACTAACCAGAGTTGGTGATTGTTGGAATAGCGGAAAGATTAACCAAGACAGTTTGTTCAGTTTAATTTTGTTTCTGTCGAGTTTGAATTTATTTCATTTCATGCAATGTATAACTACTGTCTTTGTCAATGGCCTCTGGTTGTTCTGTAGATTGAAGAAATATACTAGCTTCCAACCAAGCTAAAAACACCACAAGTGTACAATGGGGAAATTAGCTAGTAAAGAATAGATTTAGATCTAATTTGGGGATTATTTCAAGCAAATTAGAGTTGGAGATTGTCTGAACAGTAAAAAAGGCTAATCAAGATTTTTTTTTATTTTATTTTATTTTTATGATGAACTGTGAGGTAAAATGACTGTTTTGCCAGTGGAGTCTGGTAGCTTTGAGGAGTGCAACGTAATGGCTGTGTTTGGTCGAAGGGAAGTGTGGCCTAAGGACCAAATGGATTTGGTCTGAGATGCTGGTACTCTAGTGCAACATGTTGTGGCAGTGAACCTCTGATGTCTCAGAGAAACCACTTTTGAACACATCAATGTTGGATTAAAAAACAGTATTTGTCATTTCTATCAGTCTATCCTGTATTACAACTAGGGCTGAACAATATATCGTTATCGTATCTATATCTAGATATGAACATTCAAGATATTCATATCGAAAAAGCAACGATATGAACGATATAGATTACCCCGCTCGCCCTGCACGTACAGCTCTGGCAGTCACAACAAACATCCTTTTTACGATTGCCCTTGAATGCGATTTGAGACCGTATAGCTACCGTCTACTCTGTTTTGATCCGTTAATTCTCTGACTTCTTAGTCTTTCTAAATTCCACTGGTACTTTACCAGTGATAACCTGAAGCTGCTGAGTCTCGATCTTCACTCTCACTCTTTCTCTTCAGATTAGGATATCATCGTTCAACTTGTAAAAATACACATAGTTCGTTTGATCTTCTCCCTCCCGTTACTGTTGTTAATTCAAATATATTTGTCTCTGTAGTGAGTTTGTGATTATTTGGTAAAGATTTCTCTATCAACCATTTGTATATGGCTTAAAATAATCTCTTTATTTTTCTGAAAAATGCTTGGTTTTCACCGAACCCGTAGTCATATCGTATCGAATCGATATCGAGATATCTAGCATGAATATCGAGATATGAAATTTTGTTCATATCGTTCAGCCCTAATTACAACCCACCAACAAAGCTCAGTGACAGTTTAACAAGCATCTTAAAAGTGTCTTTTCTTTTATGATTAAACTTGCGCTAAATCATCCACACACTATAAACCCCCCCACCACTGTTTCAGCCGGCAGCACGGAAGTGGACAACCATCCTACTGCCACAATGCAGTGGGGACCAACTAGGGCGTAGAGGGAAATGGCCCGTGTCAGACAGCTCAATATCCTCAAATGCTCCCCTGAAATGCGGCACAGAGTCATCCTTAGTCCACTCTTTCTTATTTCACTTTTTGCTTTTACTTGCGTCTTTTCTTCAGAATCTACTCTTGTCCCCCTCCGCTGTCTTCTTCACATTTGATACCTTATGTTGCCTTTGTGTTCCCTTTGTGTTCCCACTCCATTCTCGCTCTCTCTCTCTCTCTCTCTCTCTCTCTCTCTCTGTCTCTCTCTGTCTCTCTCTCGCTATCTCTTTCTCTCTGTGTCAAAGTCATTGAGGTGTAAATTCACATTAGTGTGAGCATTCCTCCCAGACAGGAGCTACCAACGACTGGCTATATAGGTCAGAGTAAACACGGCGAAACAACTGTGTGCCAGGATGTGTGTGTGTGTGTGTGTGTGTGTGTGTGCATTCTGTCACATGTGGGCTGTCAACCAGGGGACCCACTGCTACATAGAAATGTACTCCCTCACAGATAGAGTAATAGGCATGTGGGCAGGCGTGTGTGTGAAAGAGGAGTGTGAAAAATATTTCTTCTCTCACACCTCTCTCGCACATATTGAGATACAAACACGCACAAACCAGCCAGAAGCGACCTGGCTGTGGCAGCTCATATAAGCACAAATATATACATAAGCTGAGAGAAGCATGAGAGTGCTCCTGCATAGCTGGTGTCCATGCAGGTAGTATGGAACCGTGGAAACTGTGGTTGGCCCACATAATAAAAACCCCATTTAACCTGGATGATGAAGGTCAAACATTTCCAAAAGTAAACACCTAAAACTTGTTAAAATGACTTTCTGTGATGCCTTGCTCAGAATGAACATGAAATCAAACTGAATACATTGACCAAAGGATCGTTTGCGTTTATTCGTGTTACTCCCACAGACTTTATTTTACATAAGCTGTGAGCGAGTGTGCAGCGGCCTGCACCAAGGGTGTGTGTCGAAGTTTCTCTCTCTGTGCGCACTCGTTCTCTTTTCTCCTCTCCTCCATATGTTCGTAAAATTAAGTACATTTTCCCTCCAGCTCCAGCTCTTAGTTACAACCTTCTCATTGTACAGCTCAACAATGTGAAAATAAAATGTGTCTCTGAAAACATTTGAGGCAAAAGATTGACTCTGCAATGACAGAATCTTGAATCCCATTTGATCAGCGCTGCCTACTGTTAATCTGAATTTAGCGAACCTGCCACATTGATTGTTGTAGATAGACCTACAGCCAAGCTTAGCCGCGAAACGAATGTGACTTTTCAAATGTAGACCAGTCACGCTCCACTGTCTGTCATTCTATCAAACCATCCCATCACGAACTAGGATGGATGGAAAATTGTCTTAACAGGAGGGTGTCAAGATGTACCTGCCAGAGCAAATGAAACATGGGCTTGCAGATTGGTCTTTTGCAAAGGTCTGTAGCTGCTACAGTTGCTGCAAATAACACATACACACTTGAAGCATGTTCAACACAGTGACCAATAAAAGTTAATTATATGAAGCATGTGTCTGAGCTGTGAAGTCAAATTCAGCTCACAGAGTAATAAGTAGTTGATCCTTGTGTCGCACACAATTTAAGGAGCACTTTCCCCCAATTACATCTGAAAATGTCACCACTGTGAAGCCAGTTTTTAAGGTCAGCCTCTGCTTGGGTTTTCGAGTGTGTGCATGTGTATGCAAGTGTGTGTGGATTGAGTTTGCATCAATTGACATGTCTGCGTACATGTGTGCAGGATTGTGTGCATGCGATGCCGTCACGCATGAGTGAGTGTGACTCAGCATAAAGCGGGTGACATTAAATGGGTGCACTGGCTCTGAGTGCTATGAAACAGTAGCTGCTCCTGTCCCCTGCTGTGTCATCCCTGGCTGCCGCATTAGTGTCAGTCTGACTCTGAGCGGTCACAGCATGTTCACCCTGCGTCCATGGGCTGGAATTAACCTCCAAGTCTGTCGGAGGGGGTTTTTAGAGAGGATCAATAACCCAGCTCACCATTAAATAAAAGCCAGCTAACTGTTAAAGGCTAGAGAGTTAGACAAACTAAATCGGTACCTGAGGGATAAACTTCTCCGAGCTTTAGCACCAGAACTTTTCTGCGAGTAAACGGAGTGAAAATAAGAGCTAAATAGATTAAAAATTAGAAAATTGCATGTCATTATGTTGCCTTAGTCTGGCATTGCTTTTGTTAAAGCAGCTGTGAAGCGGTTAAGATGTTTTACGATTTACTTCAGGTAAAAGGTAAATATCTTGTTCATTTCTTGTGGAGCAATGTGTTTGTTTTGGTAATGGAACTGAAACATGTAACATATAGGAAACTGAGCTGAAATATGTTTGCATGCTAAGCTGTAATCATCTATGGGATTGTCAACCAGCCAGTCAGTCTAATTGGAATTCTCCTCTCCGCTTGTTGTGCCATGAGTGAGGGCGGGGTCAGTCCCTATTAACTTGGAGTGGATCCAGTCTGACTGATGGACAGTTGCCAGATCAATTGGTGAACTGTCAGTGTTAATGTTGTATGTGAATGTGCTGGACTGATCTTATTCAATCATCTGTGGACCAGCAGGTCGAACACTGTATATTCATTCCTGTTGCTGTGAGATGATTTTCAAAAACAAAATGTTTAGATGTCCACAATAAATATGGATTTTACCAATCAAAAAGGACAAAAAACAAGTTAAATATCTAGCTGTCTTTCATGGCAAAGTCACCACGATAATCCCAAACGACAAGGTGAAATTGAAAGTCAAGTGGATTTGTCTTCAATTAAATTATAATCACAGAAACTGATCAAAACAAGGATAAAATCCTTCGGGACACATGGAGACCCCAGCTTGTATGTTTGGGTTAAGTTTGGACTCGCCGGCGGACACACTGAGCGTCTGTCTGCCTGGGATGCTTACGTCACTAGAGAGTGCTTGCGCGCGCGTGTTCGCATCTGTCCTGAGGCAGTGACCTTAATCTGGAGCACAAGGGTGACACAGGCTCAGACCAGACAGTGACAGAGATGACCTCATGCATCAAACATTCAGCGCAAACACACATCTCTCCAGGGTCAGCCTTACCTCTGGGGCGATGTAGTCTGGAGTGCCACAGAAGGTGCGTGTGGTAACTCCTTCTGCCATGTTCTCTTTACACATGCCAAAGTCAGCAATCTTGATGTGCCCTTCACAGTCCAACATCACATTGTCCAACTTCAGATCCCTGCGGAAGACATTCAACACATCCTTGAAGATGATGACTTCTCTTTGGGAGTGAGAGTAAGCAGGTGGCTTTGACCGCTCATCCTACTAATTCCAGTGTTTATAATATTTATTCCAAACTAACCTTCGGCTGCTTGCTGCTTAGTGATTTCAAGAGAGAGCTAATAAAACACTTTCACAAAACAAATCATTGTACTGCGGCATCACTAAGGATGACACTTGACTGCATGGTGTCGGTTGCAGAAAAAAAGAGTTATCGGGTCACAGATTGTGAAGATTTATGCTGCGTGAGTTGTGTGAGCTAGGTAATACCCACCTGTAGATGACGCCTTTAAGATGCAGGAAGAAGAGACCCACAGCGATCTCTGCTGCATAGAACCTGCAACAACATCCACACAATTACAGAGTTAAAACAAAAGGAAACTTAGTTAAGAAATATTTGCTATTTTAAGATAACAGCACCAGTTACTGATAAATCCACATTTCTTACACTGCCTGAGGTTCCTTGAACTTGCCCACTTGTTGAATGTGGTACATGAGGTCTCCTCCATTCACATATTCCATGACGAAGTACAGACGGTCCTATGGTCACAGACACAGAGGGAAGAGAAGAGAGGAGTTAGTCATGGATGGGGAAAAACCATGCAACATCATTATTTTGTTGAACTTTGCAGTTTCACAAAAGCTGTGAATTTCAATTCAACCATTCTACTTTCACTTTCACTGAATGTGCTCTAAAACAGGAGATACGGTATATTTCAGTATTGTGGACTCCCCTAACCTTGCTGTCTGAGTCGTTCATTGTTCATGCTACACTTTCTATGACAAGGTGACCTAAAAAGCCCACAACAAAGCGCTTCATGGCAAAAGAAAACACTCAACACAGACATCTGTCAGGAAGTATTCTCTTTGTCTATTAGTGCTGGTCCCTTAGCGCTTATGACAAGTTTGGCCCGACTCTGGTTTAGCTGTGTTTGACAGTTTCTTACCAGCAAAAATACAAACAAACCATTGCACATAGCTGCAGACCCAAACTGGAAACAAAGCTGACCTTTCATCAGGTTTGACCAAGTGTTACTACTCAGATGTGATCTCAGACTTGAGAGCTCTGACCCTCACTGCAATACGATGACGGTCATTTGAGCAAAGGACCCACATTGTCTCTGTCTCTACACCTCTTACACTAAATCCCTCCGTACTTTCTGTAGAGGTATTTTCAGTTTTTGAAAAGCGAAAACAAATGAGAAATATATATATAATATATAATGATGCACATGTCTGCAAAGAAATATATAAAATTCTGGAGAAACATTGGGAAAGTGTAAGAGTAAGCCTGTTCTTGTACGTGTGCGTGTGTGTGTGTGTGTGCGTGTGTGTGTGTGTGTGTGCGTGCGTGCGTGTGCGTGTGCGTGTGCGTGTGCGTGTGAGTGTTCACAAATATGCTACAAGTGACACCAAGCTGTGTCTCTTCCTCTTTCCCCAGTCTGCCTGCTGGTGCTACAGCTCTAATCAGTTGCTACACTTCTGCTCGGCCTCTCTGAGGAATCAAACTGCTCCAGTAATAGAAAATAATTTGGCATCAGGCGCAGAACAGTGGCTGCGATTTAACCAGAGGCATTCTGATTAGGTAAAACTTTTGCTTCTTTCACATTAGACCAAAATGTATGCGACGAGTAAGGCATGAAGATTTCATGGTGATGTACTTTATATCTATAGACTACTAGGTAAAAAATAAAAAAAAAGGATCCAAGTCACATTTATTTTTCAAATACGATCTTTAAGACAGACTGTAGTCAGATCAGATTTTTGTATCCAGACGCTCCCAACTGGATCTAGACGGGTTGCTGTGGTTACTACGTAAGCGTCAGTGACTGTGTACGCTAATGATGTGACTTTCCAACATGGAAGCATGAGAAATGAAGCTCTATCATCTTGCCCTCCAAATAATCATTCTGTCAAGTCACGACGCAGACAATTGATATCAGTGTGACTGTCCACAGACTGTTGCTCCCTGTGTTGTCCTCCATACCGCTCTGCTGGTAGCAGCATGCTCACCTGCTCTGGTGCACTTCTGTGACTCTAGATTTGATGTCGACATTATGTGTGGTGCTGCGAGTGACACAAAAGACATTTTGAAATCTGACATGAATGGCCAGAGCGTCCGGACTGAGACGCACTTGTAGAAATCTGAAAATTGCTGAAATGAATTTCAATATATTTTTTTTCTGCTGTCCAGACTTCCTTTAATCAATGTGAATACAGTCTGGATGTGCCAAAAAACAACCTATCCCAAGAATAGTTTTCCCAGTGAATGGAAATGCACTTATTCATAAGTCTTTTCCGTCACACAGTGCGTGCTCGGTTGTGTGGTCTGGTTTGGAAGTCAATACACACATTCATGCATGTATGGGCACATGTTTTTGTATTCACGGATGAACACACACGCATGCACGCGCACACACTCGCACATGCACGTGCGCGCACACACACCTAATCCTTCTAATTGGGTTTGTTTGTTCCTCCTTCTCTTTTTTTTTATAACTGTACTTGTCACACACGTCCTCTGCTGCTCTCCACAACACTTTATGACTAAGCTGTTTGGCTAAAAGCCCCATCATGAATTAATTTGACCTGACCCGGCCTGTAGTGACTTGTCCCAGCTCGTGTCTGGGAGCATTTTACCTACCACAGTCTGGAAGCACGAGTGGAGATGTGTGAGGAAGGGCGGCTTGTCCTGCTGGGCCAGGACTCTCTTCTCCACCATGGTACATTCCACATCATCATCCTGGATCACCACGTCCTTCTTCAGGATCTTTATTGCGTACAGCTCTTCAGTGGACTTCATCTCTGCCAGCATGACCTTCAGGGAGACATACATGCTGCTTTAGTCCTAATGCTATCTGTTGGCAGTTTCACTAAAACCTTTCATTTATGAGCTGCCTCACCTTGCCGAAGCTGCCTTTCCCCAGGACAGCCAGAAAGGAGAAGTCGGTGAGTTTGACCTGGTTGAGGTTGCTGGAAGGCAGCTGGCTGGAGTCACTGTTGTCAGTCTCGGTGATCACCTTCTTACCTGGGCCTAGCTTGGCTTTCTGCACTCAGGGCACAAAGGGTGGTGTGTAAGAGAGACATGTTTTAAATGCAATAACACACACACACACAAACACACACACAACATAAAAGCTGCATTCTGCAGTTCACACAAGATAACCTGACCCACCTAAATTCCCAAAACCATGTAATAAAAGTTCAACAGAATCGGAAACTTCGACGAGGCTTGTTTTCCAAACCAACACATCCAATTTCAGTATTTGTTATCTAAATAGTTTTACCATTATCATTCACACAAATATTTCATGTGTTTTGATTTCATTGTAAAAAACAATAATAAAAAACCTTTACATTTGCTTACACACTCACACCGCTCATTTGTCCACTTACAGCCTGAATACACTGATTGATAGGCAGAATTAAAAATCAATGGAGTGAAATGAGACAGCGGTGTTGTGGAGTGGATGCACACAAAAATGGCTCCATACAAACAGATACAATTAAATAAAGTGTACTTAATTGTGGCAAACAAAGAGTATACGTTGACATCTCTTACCCTCATCCTGTTGCATTATTGACCAATAAAAAGCAGGAGCTGTGACGCAGTAATCTTAAAATATATTTAAAGTTTTTCTCATTAAGATGGATTGTAACTTCAGTGCTGGCTGTTCTTGTTGGATTAAAGGACAAAAGCTGAATGATGATGAACTTTTACAGGAAGTGAAGCATCAGAATCTTTTGTGTAGTTTATGTTAAAGGTGCACTGTGTGATAGGGGAGAAAGATAGTTGGTCGATGAGTGTCATTACCAGGTCATCAAATGCTGACGCTTTGGGTCATGAGCTTGGAATGAGACTCAACAATCTGCTGTTGGAGTTCTACCAACAACAAGTGTCGGTGTGTGACGACCTGGGAATGAGACTCAACAATCAACTATCTTTCTCCAGAATCACAGGCTTATGATATTTTTAGGTTTTGTTTGAAGACAGAAGATATATAATCAAATGTCCCTCAACTGAATTATGAAGACAAGATTGGACTGGACAGATGACTATATATTTATTTATGACTCATCAACATTTTTGGAATCAGCGTAGCGATTGGAAACCAGCTCAAAATTATTTAAATCACCTCTTACATCCAAAAGACCCTTTTCACCAAAGACAGTTTGACTTGTCAAAGCAGGAAAAGCTCTGGTGGAATTTGTAATATTGATAATGGCCAGTCAAAAGTCTAAACGTCTGCCGTGAAAAGGGTCAATTGTGTGCTAAAGGCCAAGTCGAATAAAGCACGTTTTAAAAGGTAACATCAAACCTAACAGCAGCACTGATGATGATGATGGTGATAATAAAGCGGAGGATACCCTGTCGCTCAGTATGTGCGTGCTATCTGGTCCGGGCGCGTGTCTCTCGTGTTCACCAGCATTTGCAAGAATTCAAGAACAATCTATTCTATCCTTCATGCCAAAGTCATGCTCAATCTCCCGGTGTGGCAAGATGCTCCAAGAAGCTCGCTAGAAAACTACAATGCTTTATGCTCAAAACTACGCAACTTCGAGGCAGCCTGACAGCTGAACAACAATCACATACTTCCAATGGATGTTTCGTCTCTCTGCAGAAGAACACAACCAAGATTGCCAAGTCCAGAATTCACACTCCAGCCAAGGCCAAACACAGGACCAAACTCATGCTGTCAATGGTGTGATCTACAACCACATGCCACATGGGGCGGGACATTGTTTAGCTTTAGCAAAGACTATAACAAATGGCTATTAAACTGTCAATTTCCCTTACTGCTTTCTAGCTCTAGAAGAATCTTAACTCTGCGCAAGTGGCGAGAAAGTCATGCCCCTTTACAGCACGCTGCACCTCCACAACAAAGTAAGCCAATAAAAGTCACTTTAGCATAAACACAATGTCTGATAATAAATGCCCTAAGTGGGGAGACAGATCAGTGACTTTTATCTAAAATATTATACCTTGAGGTGGGTTTTCAGAGTCTTTCAATACCTGCTAACAAACTGACGTGACGCCCAAACAGTTGAAAAGCTGGGCTGACAACAGACAAACATGACAAATTCCCTTATTCAGCACATATCGCCTTCAGGACTCACTTAAGCATTCATTTCAAGCCCAAATCAGACACAGAACACAATAAGACATTAAACTAGAGACAATGAATGCTGAGCAGCTTTAGTTTTGTTAATGGCATCTATCAAAGTCTGCCCCTTATCTGGGAGAGCAGCAGAGAAACACAAGCAGAGCAGACCGCATCAGATCACAGCACACCTGTAAGCTTTAGCCAATGACAACAGCCTGGCCAAGCTGAGCTGAGCCGAGTGGCAGCCTTACTTCCTTCCTCTCACGATGCACCTGATCAGAGTCTTCCACAACTGCTTGGTCCTGAAACCACAGGGAGAAGGGAACCCAAAGGTCCGGCTCACTTAGAACGCTTGAGTACAGGCGTGAGTTGCAAAAGCTGACTCAACCAAGACACCTTCATACCCACATATTTGAGGGGTGATCCACGGAGTGAAGAGGTGGACCAGTTAACAACAGATTTCAACATAGGACTATGTTCCTGAGGCAGATGAAGTTGTATAACTCAGTGTTTCTGCTATCACTTACTTTCATCCAGTAGTGGCAGGCCCCTGTTTTAGATTTTCCTGCCACGGCAATCCATTTCCTCTTGTTGCCTTTAACTCCACCAATTTTACATATTAAAGTGTGTTTACAGGCCTTGGAAGTATTAACTGCATATCGCCTCCACTGATGTCACTCAGTGGCTAAGTTGCATTGTGGGAAATGTAGGTGCCAGGTTTAAAAAAAAGGAAGAAGAATGTATGGAATACAAAAGCCAATATCTCCGGTTCTGTTGTATCAATTTTGGTCATGGACGGCTTTTCAAAACCTGGCACCTCCATTACCCATGATGCAATTCAGTCACTGTGTGATATCACTGGAGGGAATTTATTAGATTTCATGCAGCTTCCTCTGGAGCCATCAAAGACTTTATTCTATCTTTTTTTCAGATATGCAGTAATACCCCAACATCTGTAACGACACTTGAATGTGTTATGAGGCATGCAGAAGGATCAATCCACCCCTAACTGAAAGATTGTTTTATAAATATGTGGCAGAAAAAGGGAAAAGTAGTTTACAAGCACCATAGCTACGTGGAAGTTTAAAAGGCTGCAATGTACTGCATTTCCTTGATCAACTGAAAAAACCCACCTGAACGTGCAAATGTGTAGAAGTGTAGAGTGTTAAAGAAAAACAAAATCTTAAAAAAACGTGAGTGAGAATCGGCACACTTTTAGGGTGTCGTGGAAATCAAATCTTCAAGTGTGAGGCAGAAACAAGAGGGACAGAAACTTGTGGGTGGAAAACAACTGTTAACTAGCAAGCAAACTGATTAAGGCCTAGTGAATTATACACACACATACACACACACCCACACACACACACATACAGCAATACAGTTGCTCATGTTCTGGCAACAGGTCATGCTCTGTATTTTAGCTCAATGATGACATCTAGTGGTCGGATTTGATCTTGTTTCTCTTCTTCTAACCCAAATATTTTTCAAGTGTGGAATAATTCTCTCATCCATACTTCCAGTGTCTATTATGTCTATATGTGAAGTTCCGATCTATGGCTACATAGAGATGTGAAAAGGTAGAAGGAGAAAATACTAGCAAGTTCTAAATTAAGAGAAAATCATGACCACACAAGATGTAGACAGGCAAAGTGACCAATGGACACGGACAGAGCACAAAGACACATGCAGACAAATGTATAACCATGAACTGTGAGCAGCGCAGCATCTGGATTTACTAACAATCCTCTGACAAACCCCGACCAACAGGAAGCAGCAAAGGCAGAGAAGGTGCAATGTCCTCCCGCTTGACACACAATGTCCCATGTGTAGGATACAGTGCGTAAAAACTGAACACATTTTTAAAGCTTTTTCAAGTACAAAAATGAGCAGTGACTGAATACAGCTTTGATTCACAGGACCAAAATAGTTTCATTTCCATTTTTTCTGATGAAGCCAAACCCAACCAGGAAAAATTGTTAGTAAATTGGATCTATTTGCAGTAGCTTGGGACCACATACAAATGATCAGACATGAGGAGAGATGAAGGAACATGTTACCACAACGAGACAAGACCGGAGAGGAAAGGAGAGGAGAGGAGAGGAGAGGAGAGGAGAGGAGAGGAGAGGAGAGGAGAGGAGAGGAGAGGAGAGGAGAGGAGAGGAGAGGAGCTACCTTTAGATTAAAGTTAATTTGGCAGTCCTGAGAGCAGGGGCAAGAAGGGAAGAGAGGGAGAGAGAAACTCTTGCATTAAATATGACAACGTGACACAAGATGAAGAAAGCATTTGTACAGTATAAGTCTCACCAAGCACACAGGAGGGAGCAGGATGCTACAGGGGAAAAAAGGGAGAGAACCACAGAGGGGTTTATGAAGAGGAGAAAGGAGAGAGAACCTGGCACATTCTCGAGGCCACACAGACCAAAAGGATACAATAAAGTCAAGAAGGGTTGTAACAATGACTCAATTAAAGAACTATTGTGATCACTGATTACAGTTTCAGTCATTGTCAAGCAGAAATGTAAACTATTTGCTTGCTCCAGCTAATTAAATGTAATTATTTGCTGCTTTTGTTGTAATTTTCTAATACTAAATATTGGTAACTATCGGTTGGACAAAAGAAGCAATTTGAAGACGTCACTTTATGCTCTGGGAAAATTGCTATGAGCATCTCAATCAATGTGAAAATATACATTTTCATTCATGTACAATGAAAATGATTTATTAGTTGTTGCCATGAGGTGAAGTGGATGAAACATTTGATGACCTGGAGACTGAAAATCTTACACTATGAATGAATTATTGATTACTGTTTATGCTGTATTTTAGCATTAGAATGACTTGACAATCAAAGAGCATACTCTATGAAAAATATTGTAAAGCCTCTTTTTCAAGCGGGATGAAGGCTTGAATGTCACCCTCGCTCACAATGCACCAACAACACCTTATTGTTGCATCGTTCATTCACAAGTCTGGTCTGACTCTTCTATGACCTCCATCGACATTCCTCTTTTTCATCTCTTTTCTCTGTCGTCGCTCATCATAACTTTACCTCGCTGTACCCTACTGTGTTACCATCTCTTATGACTTGGCAAACTAACTTAACAGGTGATAGACATGTTTCATATCGCTCTAAAAAAGGTTTGATTACAGTGCTAATGCTTCTCAACACTTGGGTTAACCTAAGTTTTATATGAGGATACTGGATATAATGGTGAATTTACATCTATTATGATGTTTACAAAAAAGTATCAACGCATCAAATCAGTGATTATTTTGACAATATACATTCAATCACAACTGTGGCCTTTCTATTTATGTACCCACAACCCTCCACTACAGTATGTGTGGCAGAGATGTCAGGAAAAATAAAAAGTCTCTTGCAGGGACCTGAACGCCCACTGAGAGACAGACAATCAGAGGACCACGGACCACTCAGCGGGACACGGTAAGGAGCAGGCGTCCGCTGAAATGGTCCTGTACAATGTTTGAGTGTGTGCGTGTGTGTGCTTTGCTGGCACCACTTTATGATTTAATCATGACTTCATGCTCTCAAATACTTATCATAAATGTCTCTTTATATTTAATTCATTATTTATTCATTATTATTATTATTATTATTATCATTGTGTTTTGAGTCTCATTTTCTCAATTACTGTCTCCGCACTTACTGCTTTGTTGCATATTGTTTTTAAGTTGATTGTCGCTGTATGCAGCACCACTATCACAACGTCCCCTCAGTGACAAAGTACATCTTATCTTAATATGGGAAAGGTGCTACGATGATGGCCATGATTGTTAAACTTCATTACCAGCTGATTTTTAAAATTTTTTTCCATAACTGGATGACTGGAATGTCATCGTGTCCAATTCAGATAACAAAAACAAATTAAACACAGGAGAAGAACTGATCCTAAGTTTACATTATGCTTTTAAAATCACAACAAGTATTTGGTTAAAACTTCTGAAATAATCTGGGCTTCCTCCAAGTGTTCGGAGTTGAGCAACATCATTTACATTACACTGACAACTGGTTTGTGGTCTTTCTGCACACTGACAAAAAAATTGCAAATGTTTTCTTAATTTTAACAGGTTGTTATACTAAGAACTGCTCAAAGATCAAAGATCTGACATACCAATTGCAGACAATTAACACAAAAGTAGCTTTCAATAGTATTTCATGGTTTCAATTCCACCACATGTTTCAAACAACTGTCCCTGGAAACTAGTCTGATTGTGAATGAAATAATGACAAAAATCAAGAACAGTATCAAAACATCTCAGGCTGTGGTGAAGTCATCGTCAAAGAAAATGGCTCTGAGGATTAAAAGACAGCCGTCGCTGGAAAAAAACATGCATCCGTGGCTGACGGTGGTCTGCTTTGACTCATCCCAGGCGGATGTTAAAACTAAGTGCATACCGTGTGGCCAAATATGGATATCATTCTCAGATTCCAATACACACGCTTGTTTTTAACTAGGGAAGGCTGAACCAGCCATGAACACACTCATACTCACCCATCTATAGTGATTTAAGAAAGAGGGGATCTGGATTTATTCAAAGGACATTAACAAGCTTAACAAGGTTAGAGTGACGCAGTATCAAGCGGCTGAGTTGGACAGGCTGTCTTAGTCATACAGCTAGAATTCTCACATGAACAACAATGACTCTGATATAAATGAAAAGACAACCTGATATTCGACATGTTTTCCAGCTGAAAAGTCTTTAACAAAAATAATAAAGCACTCACATGGACCTAAAAGAAAGCTGAAGAAATGCATCAGAACCAAGAAACTGCTGTCACACTGACACCATTTACACACCTCACTCTCAAAGAGACGACAAGTCAACAAACAGACGACGGTGGTCATTTCAGCACAGTCCTCACCTCAAATTTCTGCCTCAGTTCCTCATTCCCGTCATCCTCCTCTGAGATGGGAACATTGTAGTACTCACCCTCTTCCTGGCACAGTAACTTATACCTGAAAGACAAATGGGAGGATTAGAAAGATGGAGGATGAAAAACAGGGATACACAGGGAAGAGCCTATGAATTTGTCCTGCTTCCCTTCTTCTCTTCGACTATTCTACTTTTCCATTCATCTTAACATACTGGGCCTGATTTAGTTCACTGTAAACCGACAACCAACCTTAACCATTCAATATCATTACCTCGTGTATTTATTATACAATTCAACTACATTTAATTGGTTTAGATGTGCTCAGGGTGAATTACCTCACAGAGACACAGACAAGTAAAAATTAAATATTATTTCAAATGAAGTTCTCGCAGCAGTGAAACTAAACTAAGGTTTACGTTTTAAATAGCGTATTTCAATGAAGAAAAGGAATCATTTGTTCTTCCTTGTTAGTATTTTATGTGTTGCGAATGTTTCTGGTAAATATCACACCGTTTCATTTCAAACAATGCATTCGGGCCGATAACAACATGGAAGTGAGTGTTACCAGCCACAGACTGGAGCCTTAATGAGCTCTGATACACCGAAGGACAGGGCCCCCATGAAGTCATTCCTAGTGGTCCGGTCCCAGTCCCACACCTCCACTGACAGCCGGCGGTCCTTATCTGTCGGCTTCAGCTTGCTGTATGACACAGAGAGGGTCCACATGTGATCGGGCTCCAGTCACGATGACATGCAACACTTAATATGTCAGAGCTGTAATAATAGTAACTGCACTAGTGCTAGGAGTAAAATCTAAGTGATATAAAAAGAAAGGTAAGTTATAAATTCTTCTTCATTTAAGGTAAAAAAAAAAAGGTTAATAAAAATCTGTAATTTCACAGAATTATGTAGATAATTTTGAAATACAAGGAAGATATCAATAGAATTACAAAAAATGACTTTGATTTTACTTGTCTAATCTAAAATAAAATGATGAATCTGTAAATGTCAATACATATATATAGAGAGTTGAGACGTGTTCTATTTATTTTAAGTTACTGATACCAATGAAGCTAATTATATAAATTAAATGATAGTATTTAACTTAACAGTTTAATTGCATCAATATAAAATAGATATTTGTGTCATTATGATAAATGTTGGAAAGAAATGTACTTTCATTTAAATATATATATATATATATATATATTTAAATGAAAGTACATTTCTTTCCAACATTTATCATAATGACACAAATATCTATTTTATATTGATGCAATTAAACTGTTAAGTTAAATACTATCATTTAATTTATATAATTAGCTTCATTGGTATCAGTAACTTAAAATAAATAGAACACGTCTCAACTCTAGTATCAGCTGTAACAAAAATAAAAACCACAAACAACTTAACACACCATCCCCTTTGAAGGTAAGGCAAGGTTTGGTGAATAGATCGTGGTGTATTGGGATGTAATGTAGTAGCAGCAGCAGAACCCATATCAGTGGTGGCAGACGTAACTAAATCCTTAGGTTATCTAGTATCAGCATTCAAAGATGTAACAGACATATAAACAGCTGTTGACCTTCCTTTCACCTAAATCATTATGTCACAATATATTTTACTCAAAAGTGTGGTGAAGCGGTCACAACAGGTGATTGACTCACAAATTAAAGCTCTCATTCCATTTGGGGTTGAGGTTGGAGCGGATGGTTTTGGTCTTCTGCTTGGTCTCATTTTTGGGGTCCGGTGTGAGCTTGAGCTTCACATACGGGTCAGACAGGCCGTTGGGGTCCATGGGGATCAGGTTTCTGCCTTCACCCACTGACAGGGAGGTAAAGAACAGAGAGACATGGTTGATTTACCTATAGAGAGGGATGTTTTATAGAGTGTATGTAGAGTACATGTAAAACATAGTGAGCGTCAGTCTTCTGTACTGACACCTGATAGATTTGTTCAATAAGCTTAGTTTCAATAGATAAATGAACACATTGTCTTCTCTCTACACTGAGGACTTCATTCACGTTCTGTGTGGTGATTTCAGCACAAGTCGCTTTCTCATTCTTTAAGCAACACGTGAACATCGGCTGAATAATACGCAGGTGTTGAAGATCAAACGGTGCATCACAGCCTATGAGGATGGTTTCTGGCAAAGAGCCCAATAGGGAGCAAACGCTGGAAGTTTAATGAGAACAGGGATTGAAAATTGCAGACTGTGTCATGCTTAAATAGGCGAAGGCTCTTGTCTTCTCCTCCTGTATTTAGCTGCTCAGTAAACAAGGGCACACCAGGGACATTAGCGCTCCATTAGCCTGGAGCATTGGAGCACTGCCAGACCTGAGCCACAGCACAGGACACACAAACACACATGTAAGCACATCCTTACCCACATTCAGACATACACACTTACACACAAATGCTGTGTTTATCTACATGCAGAGTATACCCACAGGGACAGGTTGATTGCCTGCCTTGCTCAGGCCCTGGAGACCCCAGAAATCTCTCCATGTGGCCCTGTCAGTCACACTACGATGGCAGCCTGATTAGCGAAGAGGTAAATTAACCTTTGACCTGGGGAGGAAGGCACTTATTGCGCATGTTAAACCCATCGTGTTAGCTGGAATACACTAAATGAGAGTACAGTATGGATAGGATTAAGAGGTATTGGTTGTCATCACTTAAACCAGCAACGATCTTGAAGAGCGGGGACAAAGGTCACACCAACAGGCCACTGGCAAAACCTTTCACGACAATGTTGCTTCATTTTATTATATGTGTGGACGGAACACATAGGATGTGTCTCAATTCAGAGTCTGCATCCTTCGAAGGCCGCGTTTGAAGGCCAATTATGTCACAATGCCACGCGAAGACTGTCCCAATTCAAAGGCTCCTCCAAATGCAGCCCACAAATGCGTCCTTCTTTTCCCTCTTCCTGGAGGATGCACGATCCTTCGTGTCTGTAAATTGCCCAAGATTCTTTGCGCGCCCGAACAGAAGAAAGAAAGAAAGAAATGATGGCGACCTCAAGTGGCACAATTCTCGCATTTAAATGTAAGTATTGGGTCTATCCTCGTTTTTCATTCATTTGGACGCCAGATATGTTAAACTTCAAGGGACCTTGAAACCTCTAAATTTCAGTTAAAATACGTTGGTTATGCTTAGCTTGATGTCTTTGGAGGTAAAGCCTTAATAGCTTCACTTTCAAATGTTAGGCGTTCAGAGGTTGACTTATATCTTATATCTTATTGTGACTGTTGAGATGTTACAGACTAGTTTTACTTCATATACATAAATGGACCAAGATGAACAGATTCAGATCAGGCTGTGATCCCTGCTTTATTTCCAGACTGTAAAACTGTAAAGTCTAGTTAAACGTTTGAATAAAGAGCTAAGTTTATGATCTTAGGGATGATTATATTTTTTTGCAGTATTAGAACCCTCTTGTCTGTTGACATAACACAAAATATCTTTTACATTTCATTTTGTTTTAGGGAGCAAGCAGAGAGCTTCATCACTGTCCAAGGTCAGAACGAAGATTTATTCACAGGGCGAAACATTCCGCCGCGCTGGATGGAAGTAAGGCAATAATAAATAATAAATAATAAATAGCCCATTTGTCAGCCCTGATGTCACGTTTTGTAAATCTTTGCATCCCTGTGTTAATGTGATCTTGTGTTTACCTTTTCTCTTGCTTCTCTCGGTGTTAAGAACAGTTCTGGAAACAATGGGCCTGCAGGGGAAGGTCGAGCCCCAGCAGGCCAGAAACAAGTGGGACCATTTAAAGAACAAGTACAAAGTAGCTGCAGGTTTGAATGATGATGTGGAAACTAAATAATATTTGTTTTACCTATGCAAGTTAATACATAATGTGCTGGAAATTGCTGACGTGATTGATTTCCACTGCCTTAGGATTGCAAATATCCAGGAACGGGGGGGGGGGGGGGGGGGGGTCAGCGGGAGGCCCAGCGCTGCTACTTGGCCCTGGTTTGTCCCTCTTGTTATATGGTGTCTATTCCATTTAGTATTTACAACTTAAGTACAATTTATAACAGCAAATGGCATCAAGTGCTACTTATCAGGAACAACAAGGGATTGAAACTATTTACAGATTTTTATCAACTATTTACAAATACAATTATTATAAAGAAAAATTTTACAACAGTTACAAATTATGTACACTAACAGCTGGAGTCCCTGCAGTGCTGCTGGGCTGGATGGTGTCAGTGGGACATCATCTGGGTCGGTACTCAGGGTGTTTGGGGGTCTAGTCTCCTCTGTCCACCACATCGTCCATCAACTGGGTTTGCAGTTCTGACTCAATTGTAATGTACGTACGATACGTAATGTATCGGTATGTTAATTACCCCAAACTGTTGGCTAGCTAATAATGATAATGATGATAACATTACTGTGAGTTCAATAACAGGTTTACCTCTCCACAGTCCTCCCAACCGGAGATAAACCAGAGCCGCTTCTCCTCATCGTTCACAAGGAGGAGGACTGAAAAGAAAATCAGGAATTCCTGAAGCTCAAACAGATCTGACAATCAAACTTTACTCTTCTTGTCATTTTCACGGACCTGGGCTGCATAAATAGTGACGTACGGGTAGGGGCGGGAACATCTGGTGACGCAACCAGGAAATGCTCTGAAGGCTAGACCTTCCATTTAACAATTGCTGATGCGGTCTCGCAGGTCTCTTCAAAGGACGTGGCCTTCGCAGCCCGCAAAGGCTGAAGGATGCAGACCCTGAATTGAGATACAGCCATAGAATCAAATAGCAATCTAATGAGCTGACAGGAAGCACCTTTCCATTGTTTGCCTTTATTCTCAGCACTTGTGGTGCAGGATTTGGGTGTTGAGCGACATTAGTGAAGTGTGAAGTTTGGAGGGAGCTGCTGTAGAGTGTGCACGCGCACACACACACACACACACACACACACACACAGAGGAAAGGAGTGAGACAGCGAGGGAGTACACTTGAGAAGAAGAGAGACAGATAGCAGCTCGCAGAAGTAACTCGAGGTGTGGGAAGGTATTGAGCGATTCCTGTGCTGGCAACCCACTGCTTTCTCAGAAATCCAGTGGAGAAGGTGTCAAGCCCGTCTACAGGCACCAAAGAAAGACTGTTCACCGTGTTTGTACTTTAGTGCATTCTAATATGGATGCACTTTGCGGCAGAGAAAGGAAACACATATAGACTTCTTTTGTTGCTGCTGTCTTGGATGTGCAGATAAAAATTGAACCTTGCCGCCTTTCCCTCGTTCCCCTCTCTTTTCTTTACACCGAAGAGGTGAAATGGAGTAGGAATAAATGCAATGTGTGCGCTCAATAAGGCTTTCACATTGTGTCTGTATATCTCCTTGGTGGAATAGTAGCTGGTCCCTAATAGTCTGTGCACTTACTGGGGTGCAGGCTGTTAAAATAACAACTGTAAGATAAATGTTGATGTGTGCTGTCTCTTTGAAAAAGGAGTTGGCTGCTCATGTACTGGGCTGAATATTTGTGTGTCAACTTCAATAGACAGACTGGATGCACATGGGGTGACTCAAAAGTGGCTTGACACCTAAAGAACACAAGAAAGTGGTAGTGGACATCTAGGCTGTGAGTTCATGAACACTCACTGAATCTTTTTATAATCTACAATAGGGGTGTGACGAGATCTCGCGAGATTAAACTCGAGGATATTTCTCGTTGCGTTAAAAATCTGTCTCGCGAGATTTGTGAGCTATCCAAACTTCTATTTGTGACCTGTGGGGGGAGTAATGCGCCTTTGCTACGTCTAGCTTGCCAGAACCTAAAGAAGGAGAAGGAAAAGAAGAAGAGGAGGAGAAGGAGGGGAAGCAGCAAGCAGCCAGAATGACGTCGGAAAATACCGGTATTACCATTGAAGATGCCCCCGCCACTTTCAAATCGTTTGTTTGGCAGCACTTTGGGTACCCGGCGGAAATGATAAATGGCAGTAGAGTGACTGATAAGACACGGACAATATGCAAGCATTGTATGAAAATAATGCCGTATACCGTGGCTAATACAAGCACGATGCAGAGACATATACAGCACCACCACAGCTCGGTACTCAAATCAACAACTGCACCTGTGAAGAAAACACTAACAAACCAGACAACACAGTAGTTTTCTTAAAATCTCGTCTCGTCTTGTTCTCGTGAACCCAATATCGTGTCTTGTCTCGTCTGGTGAGCTGAGCGTATCGTCACACCCCTAATCTACAACCAAATGCTTCTTCTTGATCTTCTTACTTTTGCATCATAAAGGTCATGTTTTGAATATTTCATGCTGTAGCCATGTATGCAAAGTCACTGTCAGTGACGCTTTCAAAACAGACCTTCACGGGACATTCGTTCATGTGCACTTATGTACATGACTGTGGAAGATAATCGGCGGTCATGCTTGATCAAATGTGCTGCTAATGCTGCTGCCTCACTAAAACCAAGAAAATGAAGCACAGTACATTGATCATCAATTCACTGCATTGGATTCCTGTGTGCAGAGATGTTCCAATAATAAATGTTCCTTTCCGATATCGATACCCGGACCTTGGGTATAAAAGTTGTTGCAGTCACTTTTTAAATAGAACAGTTTCAAACAGTAGCACAACAGCAACTCAAATAAATCTAGGAATAACGTGCTGCGTTTAACTGGCGGGGTTACCCAGGGTAAGATATTGCGAAATACCTAACATGTTGCTAGCTCTGTCTGACATACATGGAATCAACTTCTTCTTTGCTGCTAACATATAACGTATTTCCTAGGGGCAACACAGCGCAACTTCCTGTGTAAGCCTTTAGAGCAGCGAAGCCGCTGTGTGGTGTTAAGCAAAGCGAAGGAAGCTCACTGGTAAGTAAAGGGGTCCCATTTCTAAATTACGTGGTATCAAATTGTACCTACATTTTCAGCAGTATCGGCGATGCTGGTATCGGAAACCAGAGCAACTCTACTTGTGTGTCCACGGATAAAGCATCAAATGGTCTTGGCCTACATATAATTTGATATCATTAAGAAACATCCAAACCCCACAGGTCATCTGGGTCACGTTCACTCATTGTTTCCATGAAGCAGTTTTTAATTTTAATGCTCCCAAACTGTAGATGTAGACTGTGAATACCTGAAGTCTGCTTTCTCAGGATATAATAGTTTTAATTCATTTTTTAATGTTTTAAAATATAGTCTTATATATTGCCCCTTTAAGCCATTACTTTTTTACTGGGAGTTTAAAATAATTAGATTCATAACCAAAGTTTTCTAAATGTGTTACCTTTAATGTATTTCTCTGCTCCTGTAAACACTTTGAATAGCCTTGTGTCTCAATGGTTCTGTATAAATAAACTTGCCCTGCGTAATGTAATTAGTCTGAATAATCAGTTGTCTCAATCACCCCATCCAGAACAAATTGACTGTAATGACTGTGATGTTTTCTAACTATGGAATTGTTGTCAAGCAACACAAACCATATAAATTATGCAGTTTGGACTGAGATTATGCGTTCAACATTTCTGGGATAACATCTCAAAAAGTACTGAAAGTGTATATCTAGGGATACAATATAAAAATACAAGAATACATTGTATTTTATTGTATTTTATTTTTTATTAAACCTTTATGTAACAAGGAAAAAGTCTCATTGAGATTAAAACATCTACGCTAAACACCATTTCTGTATTATTATACAGTGGATGGATGGATGGATGCATGGATTGCAGAATGTGTGTGCTGGCAAGTTGATCTGATTTTTGTGTTTGACAAAAAACAAAACACTGTTTAATATCCATCAAGTGTACTTCCAGTCATGGTCAGCATGGGGCACTCTAGACTGTCTAATATAGCTTGGCTGGCACTGTGCTTTTCCCCTCCATATAACTGCATAGCTTATCCAAACAAGATGTGTGAGTAGTACTACAGTAATTACTCTCAGCTGTAATGCAGAGAAACAAGCTCACAATCCAAGGTTTTGTGGGGCTGACTTTTTCTGGTTAAAGGTCAAATGATCTTTGTTGGAAAACCTGAATTTGTACTGCACATCAGTTAGAATATGCCTTAAAGTGCTTAATGTTGCAATGTATCTGTGTGCCAGTGAGTTTAGAAACAAATGCAAATAGAGGGTGTGTGTAGGGGCCATAAATCTTCCCAACTATCTTGGCCTGCAGTCAAACAGTAGAGCAAGTCGAAATGCGACGCAGTGTTACAAAAAGCACCTTGTTGAACTCCAACTAAAACAAACCAAAACCTTGGAAAAATAACATCTGGTGACCTGATAAGACTGCTGAAAATCTTAGCCAAGCTTAACACCTATCATGCATTACATGTTATTTTATGACTTACCTGCTTTGTATAATCATATTTCAAACACAGACAGGGTTTGCCTAAATGTCTGAACTCAATGGCGGCTAATCAGCACATATGATTTCCCTCTGTAATACTGGCTCATGAAATTTGCTCCTAGGTGCGCCGTTTAGCTCGGTTGGTGGAGCAGGCATCCCATGTGCAGAGGCTTTGTCCTCGCTGCAGCGGCCCCGGGTTCGAGTCCCTGCCTGGATGCCCTTTGCCGTGTGTCACTCCCCCTCTCTCTCATCCTGTTTCCTATCATATCTTCAGCTGTTCTGTCAATAAAGCTGATAAAAGGCCAAAAAAATATAATAAAAAAAAAAGAAATTTGCTGGTGGGGTTTCTACCTAAACTACTGCAGGAACTACTGTAAACTATCGGTATGCATTTTCCATTTGAAAAAAGGGCGAGCAGAGGATAAAGATGCACTTCTGCCACTTAGTAAAACAGAATAAAGCATGAAAGGAGAACAAAAACAACAGAAAGGCCTCGCAGAGAAGAGAAAAAGTGAAAGGCAGAGACATATGTTCAAATCGCCAGGGTGCAACATGCTGACAGGAGGGAGCCAAGGCAGGGTAGGACGACAGACTGGGAATATCAATGATGTGACTTCTAGGAGCCTGGCGGCAGAAGTCAAACAACAGCAAAGTTCAGCTGTTGTATGAGTTTCACAGACACAGAAAGGACAAGCGAGTGTGTCTTAATATGATGGAGGCAAACAATAGAATATGGTCAATATGAAGATAGAGTTATGCGTCACACAACTGATCTTAAAATCTTTAACTGTCAGAAAATGTTGATATTTTCATGGACCTTGTGTTTGTTCTAGCAGTACGTTACATAAATCTGTCAATGCTTTATTTGTTAGCGATGGTGGCAATCAAATGTCCAACTATGAACCGGATTGCAAACAGTCAACTGATATTGAGAATTTAGTTAGGTTTAGAAAAGGTTTTATGAAAAATGACACAACAAAGTTGTAGCCAAAATGCTGGAACTATCCGTGTTCATGCGCTGGACATGAAGCAATGTGTGTATTTGCGTGTGGAGACAACAACAACCTAATGTTTCTTTACACTTTACCACTACATTTCATTCATTCCTATGTTCTCTCAAGAGTTCACATGAGTAGTGAGAACACACGCTCAACAGACAAAGCCTTGTCTTCGGCTGACACCAGATGACCCCACCTCGAAGATGAGGCCAGCCATGTTTGTTCTTCGTCTCCCTGTGTAAACACTGTCTACAGAACTTGAACCACCAGATTCGCTCTCCACCCTCTCAGTGCAATACTGTGTTCTTTGAGAGCCCACTGCTTAGAAGCTGCTCAGAAAAATGGCTTTTTGCTCAGCAGGACTGTTTGCTTTATAATGTAATACCACATCAGCTTTAAGGATGTGGATTGATCAGAATACCTTCATGAAGGACACATGAGCTAGTGAGCTGAACTAAAAGATAATCTCAGCAAAATCAGTTGATTTATTTAAAATTGGATGCATGTGGGCAGAAGATTATCTGTAACAGAGTATAAATCAAATCTACAGAGTGTTTTCAATGATATTATTTTTAGAATAATTATAGATCTATTCAGATGGAGACACTGCAGTCCCAATGGCCAACTCCCTGCAGTGGAAAAGTGTTGGCACTGGTACCAACACAAGTGTTGTCAGCTGCTCCATCTCAACTCTGATTCAGAGGGAAATTTTAATAACAGGATTTTTAAGTGAATTTTCTCTTGGCAAGAACCTGTTGGCTTTCCTGCCCAGTGACTCAGCAACTACAAAGCAATGGAAATCACTGGAAGAAAAGGCTGCGGAGTGGAAGCAGTGGCAGTATTCAGATCACTGGGCAGTGATCATTACTTGGCAACCCGCAAGCTGCATCCAAACCGAAAACCAGGAAACTTGATCTAGCCCCGACTCCACTGCATTCCAACAAGTCTTCCTTGGAATCAGAAAGCCAACAATAAAAAGGCAGGAAATCAACCTTTCCATATTACTTACTGGTAATATGGAAAGGGATAGAGAGGGTATAACGACAGTGTGTGCTGAATTTCAAGATACTGTATTACAGAATTGAACTAGAATGGTACCCAGTAAAGTGCATACCTCCACCAAAGCTCAACAGTCTTCTTTGATTCAATCAAAAGGACTGATTCCATATCAAACTTAAAAGCCCTGTTTAAATATCAGAATGCCAGCCACCTAAATATGTGTATTTCTTTCCATAAAGATCCCCTGCAAAATTTATAAAAATGCCCAAAATCTCTGAATGATAAAGAAAATGCGAAAAAAAACCCTCCTCTTTATCCAGATCCTCACCAAAAGTTAATGAGGTCCATTTGGAGCCAATAAACGTCCTCTACTGAAGTTTTGTGAAATTCCATACAGTAGTTTTTTTGTTATTTTGTCAACCAACCAACCAACCACCCATCAACCAACCAGCAAACGGACACTGGTGAAGACATAACCTTCTTGAAGGAGTTAATAATAAACTGGACAAACTTCAACATTTTTTACTCTTGTCACCAGCTGGAACCGTCCTGACCTGAAGTGTGAACCAAAGTGGGCTTGTCTTATCCTATAAATCATTGTGCAATGTCCTCTGTTGATGACGCATCCATGAATTCAGCGGATTCACCTGAAACTGGTTGAAACACATGCTGGTTTGCAAGAGTGAAACCAATCCACGGTCCAATTTTTAAGAAAGTTGGCATGTTGGGAATGAGTTGAGTCATTCCCTATGTGTCAAATACTGAAGGTTTGGATTGGTAGAGCATAAGTAATTGACTAGTTGGGAATGAGACTCACAAATCAACTCTCTTTTTACAAATTGGAACTTTTAAGAACCAGATCTTATTTGGTATGAAGGGGAGAGAAAGGGATGAAGATGCTCAGCCCAATCGAAGGGTACGAAGGAGGATAAATATGGGGGGAAAGCTGAACTACTGCAACCAAGTGGTTCTTCACGCTAAAGCTCATGGCACTGCATGAATGTCAGTAGGACTACAAACTGTTATACACACACAAACAAAAACACACAGAAATATTCTGGCCCACTTCCTCGCTCTCTCTGACGTGATAATTTGTACTACTTTACTGTTAATTCCATCTGGTCTTTTGTACAAGACTGTTCTTTTTTACAAGCAAGAATTAAAATCTGACACTTGAGGCTGCCTACAGAGAGCACCTTAAAATAGCTTGAAAAAAGAATGAAAGTGAGGTGATATAGGGAGATGCGAGACTGAAACAAATGCAATGAGATAAAAGGGTGGAAGATAGAAAGAAAACATGTGCAATTAAACTATTGCTGCACAGGATATTAAGCCACGCATTGTAGAACATTACTGCTCAGTTCTTGATTTCCAAAATTTCCCAGGATGCTGCCAAGACATCTTCTCCAGATGTAATTAGGTTTTACAGGGGTTTTACAGATAAAAAGTAATTAATAACTTTTAACAAATTACAAAGATGGAAGCTGAGGTTGTATAGCACCACCATTAATATCTATCTCTGATGTTCCACATGTGACATTTGGCTTTGTTTTCTACAGTAACATCAAACACAACAGCAAACAACAGTAGAATAGAAAAGCAAGCAGACTGTTTCTTGCTGCATCAGCCACAATATCTTAACAGTGTTTAGGGTGCATTTTTGTCTTTTTCATGTAAAGGCCAGCTACACCTCCAGAAGGTACAAAAGTAAAATCTGGGTTCTCTGATCCACCCACATCTATATTCACTCTGCTCACCAATCTGACCTACACACACCCACACTGCAACCTACATATAAAACACATTGACTCTTACAGCATCATTAGTGTAACAAAAAGCAGAACACAGATCGGGACTTTGAGGCGAGAAGATAAATCTAATGAAGAGGTGAAAGAAGCGATTGAAAAGAAGAGAGGACGGAAGTGTAACGGAGAGCAGGGGGGTTGTTAAATGAGGCTCTTCCGCAGAACTGGGTGAGTCAACGAGGGAACAAAACGGAAATGTAATTATTACCACTGTCTCTCACACACGATCCCAAAGGACAGGCAGGCTGCAAGGTAGCATGCACTTGCCTGCACACACATTGGGGCACAGTGATGAGGATGAATAAAATAATATGAACAGAAACTACAGAAATGCCCTCTCCCAAGTTTATTCTGGATACGTGGACCAATGAACAATGGTCACCAATGGTGTTTCTGAAACACACAGGAGGGTGGCGTCCACAGCACCAAGGGACACAGAGGAGCTGTGTGTTAAAAGTAATGAGAGGCGGAGGATAGAAGGTTAGTGGGCTCCACCAGAGAAACAGGACTTGTTTTGTCTCCTTCAGCACCTCCCCTGCCATCTCCATCTCTATCCACCCTCACTGACAAAAGCAGACACTCTCACATGTTTCTGGAGACTACACAAATATCTCTTGTGCGTCTGAGTGACTCATTATTTAATTTTGCCATCTCGGTGTCGTTGGTCTGGTTGGAGTCCATGTGCAGGGCAGAGTTTTGGGTTTAAAGGACAGCTGCTTTTCCTGGCAGCCGAGTCACTTCCTGTTGAACAGTTTGTGCTCCGGCACATGGTGAATCCCGAAAGAAATGGAGTCATTCTCCCCTCACAGTTGAGCATTTGTGTGCCCTTTCATATATATATATATATATATATATATATATATATTATATATATATATATATATATATAATATATATATACATATATACATATATATATATAGATATATACATATATATATATATATATATGTATATATACATATATATATATGTATATATACATATATTATATATACATATATATATATCTATATATATATATATATATATATATCTATATATATATATCTATATGTATATATACATATATATATATATATACATATATATATATATATATATATACATATATACATATTATATATATATATCTATATATATATATATATATAGATATATATATATATATTAGGGCTGTCAAAGTTAAACCGCGTTAATAACGCGTTAACGCAACATCCTCTTAACGCCGTTATTTTTTTAACGCGCGATTAACGCTCGGTATAAAAAAACAAAAAACAAAACGCGCATTGAAAGATTTACGGCCGTCAGTGGCACCTGTAGTCTTGATCCAGAGGGTGGCAGAAAGGGAATCAGAAGAAGAAGCAGCAGGGTTGGCGGTTCGGGAAAAACACGGTGGACTGAAAAGTGAGGAAATTGAGAAAGGACTTACCGTAAAATACCAAATAATAGCCGGGGGGTTTAGTTGTTTCACTCACTTAACAGACCAAAAGGCAATTTGGGACAGGCGTTTAATTCCTTCCTCACAATAATCCTGGATGAAAATGTCACAAACTTCTCCAGCTTCTCTGTGAATTCTCTGGCATCCTTCTGCAAGTGAAGTTGTTGCGGCGGAGGAAACGATTCAGCCAACCAGCACTCGCTGCAAACTCCTCATCTCTGCTGTCACTCACGGTGGCGGACATTTGTTTCTCCATCACCCTG